>NC_089478.1:1800000-2100000 GCF_036810415.1 Kwoniella dendrophila CBS 6074
CAGTACAAAAGAATTGACTTAATGGGGTATTCAGCTTCAGACCTACAGGCCAATCATTCAGCCATTTTAGTACGTTGATAGACGTTTGGACACAGTAAGCCTAAAAATAAAAATCAACCTTCTGCATTGATGTGACTGAGATGGAGCAGCGAACCTACATCATAACAGGACACAAGTGTATCTTGAAGAAAAGGGGAAAAGTGTATAATCAATTGTCTAGCTGAATAACCCAGAATCACATCATTCTGCATGAATTGCCTATTAGCTATATCCAACCTCGCTTGTCAAGCTAATGGACCATCATAATGCTCACGAAGATAAGCCAAACTGTATTCCAGAATCTAGATCGGGTGGATTTAAGGTTATCAGTATACTGTATAATAACGTTGTTATAATGATTAATCGATAATGGGCATCTGAAAGTAGACCTCAAGTCAAAGGAGATGAATTCACATACCGAATATACCTTTCTGATTTAGTTTCGATATCTATATTTACCTCTCGGGTACTCGTAAACCGTTCGGGTCCTTGTAAGAATTGTGACAGACGTAAAGATATCTGCTGGACTGAACAATTCTATCAGAACAAAGTATTTCACATTTAAGAATCAAGTTGAAAGCTTACTTGTTGAGCTTATTGATGATAAAGATCCAATTGGTGTTGGGTAGTTCAGAACTGTGAATAAAGTCTGTGCGCAAAAGGTTAAAGGTCGAAGTAACATGTAGATAATCCTTGACAGCAATCTCGACTGATTATCTCTGACAATGATTGGTATTCTTTGGCCTAGATCGTCTGGTTTCTTGGGTAATGTCGATAAATCTCTCTGAATAGTTTTCGATAAATTTACCTGGAGAATGAGGATCAGCCTACCATTCGAGGGAGATATCCGTACTATATTTACCATTTTTACAATTTCTTCCAGGTTATTGTCCGCCTTGTTAGTAGAGAAAGTATTTAGGGTATATCGATCTTGAATGGCCATCTCATCATTCCGTTCCCCTTTGAGAGGTTGAGATATACGTAAGAAACGGAGTCTAGATGGATCAGGAGGTGTGTATATGATAAGTTGAATCGATTTTCTAAATACACAAAGTAGAATGTAAGTAAAATAGATAGATTTCACTGCAAAGAGGGAAGGACATACGAGCATGCTTCTGGTTTCATTTTTTTGGTCAGCCAAAATGATAAGTCATGGTCATTTGACGGTAGATCGTTTTTCGAGATTGCGTGAACAGGCTGAGCGTATCCGAGGTATTCTAAGCGTTTCGATTTCTGCGCACTCATTGGATGATTCAGAACCAACTTGGCTTCATGATCCTGAGACTGAAAAAGTTATCAGCAGTGACCATAAAGATTCAGACAAAACAAGAATCATGAGTAATGCAAACTGCAAGACGGCTTACATTACTATTGAGAATATCTACAACACATAAAATGTCGTCCCATCTCCAACCCACCACTCTGCCTTCGTCTTTCGATATACCGGTCTCCGGCCACAGTACTTTCATTTTGAAAGCATTCGCCCGATGCGTCTTAATGGTGTTTTCGCGAATTATCATATTAATCTAAAAGCGACTACCTTATCTAGGCATTGTTATGAATATATTGTCTGATTTAACGTATTTGTTATTGTCTTGTGGATATTGTTTGTGGTGCCCCTCAATCAATCACCAAAAACATCCATTTAGCCGGGAAATCCGAGTTACTTAAGCTTGAGATAGCGTTCCGGAAAAATATTGGACTTTCTAGATAACAGCTAGATTTAGGCAAATTCTATCAACAAAATCACTTCAGAGTAACAAGATTGTGACTGATCGGGAGGTAACTTGATTATCAAGAAGTTTGATCTGAGAAGCGCTCTTTGAGCAAAAGGATCTGTACCAACAAGTGAAAGAATTTCGACATTCAGGTACAACACGAAAATGTCAAATTCACCTGAATATGAAGCTCAATTAGATTTACTTCAACTGTTGACCTCAATGTATACATCTGAAGAATTGAGTTTACCTGAATCAACACAATCAATACTTCATCAATATACCGAAGACCCATCATTTACTGTACCTGTATTAGATGAATTAGAAGCAGAATTGGATTTACCTATAGATGAATTTGATTCAGAGTCAACTGAACGTGTGATCTTCCAAATAATATTGTCTTTGAAGAATAATAATTATACGAGTAAAGTCAAAATACGGCCAAAACAACCATTATTTCTAAGTAGAAATCAATATGAAAAGATGTTAAGAGATATACCGATATATAATGATGATGATAATGAAGAATCAAGTGAATATCTACTAAATACAATAGAATTGATCAAATCCAAATTACAGAGTCTATTAAGTGAAATTGCACTTCAGGGGAATGATAACGATCAAGTAGAAGAAATAGATGAAAAAGATTTACAAATTGATAGAATATGGTTTTGGTTACCTACTTTATCAACAAGAGAAAAAAGGGATGATATGGTAAATTTTGCAAAAGATGTTAAATTAACTGGATTTGTTTTAGCTGGTAGGTTCCAAGTTTAATGTTACACACAAACAGTATTACTCTTTGACACGGGAAAATGTGCCATTTAACATCATAAACTGGTATTTCGTTATTCTGCTTATAGGTAAACCAGCTTTATTATGTGTAGAAGGTAATTCACAGGTAATTGAAAAATACATGTCAAGGATAAAATCTGAATCTTGGTCTGATATACCTAAACATCATAAGAAGGTGAGTTAAACTGAAACATAAGAAGAACAATGAGGATGAATATCAAATCAAATCTAATCTACATTATCTAGATTTCAGAACGTTTACGAAGACCAATTGAAAATCGAGCATTTAGCGATATGAAAGAAATTACAAATGATATTTCACATTATGGTCAATATAATCATAGAGGTGATATGTCAGAAGTTAAGAAATTGATGGAAAAATGGGGCGTGGGTGATGATTTTGGTGCTGTAGTTATGAATAGTGGTTATTAGGATTATGGGTGAAACTGAATTAGATTGATAACATATAATATATTTCATTGGGTATTTTCAACAACTTCTTACTTTGATAGATACGGGTAATATGCCTGGCGAAAAGGGTTCTACATATTGTACCTTGTTGTACATTAATTTCACTGATGATGCAAGATCTTCATTGGCATTCAACAAAAAAACTCTCAAAGATTGCTTCAAATGCTGTACAAGTGGTTGTTGCAGAATAAAGTATATGGTCAAAATAAATATGCGTACATATAATCACATGATAGATTACTTAAAAAACTACGGTATCTCGTCTTTATCGGGGTATAAGATCAAATATTGATGTTACAGATCAAGAAAAACCAAAAGCGTTAAGAGAATAACGATAAGCGAAAGCAGTATTGCCGGTATCAATATCAAATTACCAAGAGAAGAGCGATATTGGCTCTGCAGCAATCCATTATAATATATTCACATATAAGTTGAAATAATGATTGTTCCATAGAGATGTCGAAAACTGAAATGCGGAAATGGTCCACAACTCCTTGTACCCCTGTTTCCATCGCCTAACGAAAGCAGGGTGCTCTAAAACCTTCTTCCACCGGTAGAAGCAGGGGCGTAACCTCTTTGACCTTGTTGCTGTTGTTGTGGAGGACCGCCTCTCATTCTAGGATCCATACCTTGTTGTTGAGGAGGTCTATACTGCTGTTGCTGCTGTTGTGGAGGCGGCTGACCTCTATAACTACCTTGCTGTTGTTGTTGTTGGGGAGGAGGGGCGTTACGCAAATTAGGGTTATTTCTATATGTTTGTGATAGGTTACTTGCTGGATGTTGACCTGCCATTGGAGAAGGTGCTGAAGATGCTATTCCAGGTCCTCCACGAGATGGTAAAGATGATGCTATACCTGGTCCTCCAGATGATCCTGCTGATCTAGGTCCAGGTGTAGGTGAAACTCTCTGCAGTGATGCTGGATTAGGTCTTAAAGACGTTGATGCTGGAGATGATGATGCCGCAGGGGCAGAAGCTGTAGATGCAGGTCCAAGTATTCCCGCCTTCTTCTCTGCTGCTTGTAAGATCTGGTCACTGCAAGGAGAAAAGACGGCTTTCAGTATGGATTTCTTGTTGAATAGATGAGGAGAAGATAAGATTATAGCAGATGTGAAGGGGATCTATTGTAATAACAGGCAGTTGGGAGAGCAGGATGGCTCTTTTTCTGATCGTTAAGAAAACCATTGATCCCACTCACTCAAGCAAGTTTAAACAAGCACAACAAACCACCCATTCTACACAATCCTCATTTCCTACACCCAAGGTCTGCCAAACTTGTTTCTCATCTTCTGATTTACCTGTCACAGTAATTCTAGTACCACCTCCTTTCTCCGGTGGATTCTTAGCTACTTTTCCGAACTACAAAATGAAGTCAAACGACTGTATCAGTTATAATTCTCTCCTTGTGAAGTTCAACTATGTTTGCTCATCCTCTAATACTTATTCTCAGTTGATAACATAGTTACTCACCTCAATCCTTTTTGGTGGAATTTGATGACCAGCATATTTGAAATAAAACATTGTCCAGAACTCTGCATTAGGATTTGGTTTTGAAATTTGATATAAAGGTGTATCATCTTGATTAACAATCTTATATATAGGTGACATGACACCTGTATTTTCAATTGTCCACCTTAAATCTCTTGAAGCTTCACATCTAACTACATTATGTGGTTGTTGCTTATTTGAGTTCAAAGTTGGTAAAGATGATGACGATTGACTTGGACCAGATTGTCCAGGTCTCAAAGGTGGAAATAGTTTGGCGACACATAAATCTCCTTGAGGTGAGGGAGTTAATAAATAATTTACTCGATTCTAAGGGATTAGCGGCAAAGGTATAGTCAGCTTGATCGCTGCTTGAGTGGCAGAAGAAAACAGTTATTCACCTCTTCAGTGTGCCTACAGAGTTTAAAATTAGCTTTTGAGTATCTAGCAAACAGGTAACGAAGTATTCACTTACAGATAAGTATACAATATCTGATTTGGTTGCCCTGCAATTGCCCAGTTACAGCATTAGCCTTTGTCCTTGTCTTGCTCCTCTTGCCAAAGTCTCATATATATATCCCTCCTCTACACCTTTCACCTGAAAAGAGGATTTTTCACCTACCATGAGGGGTGACGATCAACGTCGGTAAGTGATTTGGCATAGGCGCATGATGCGGAGATGTAAATCTATGGTGCAAGGTAAGGTATCAGTCATTCAGCTTGAGATTATCTTTTTGATGATGCACTTACACGGTATATATAGCTGCGTTGGTCATTTGTTGTTGTAGTCAAAACGTTGAAGTATTATCCGGAAGGCATCAAGCGTTCATTGAAAAGAGAGGGTAGTAGTACGAGTTGAGCGTGTTATACGTGAAGATAGTGAGATGTCCAGTGTTAATGGTGAATAGAATAGTTACAAGAAGATGATAGGATGAGAAAATGTCAACTAATCAGCTTCCCGATTCTTCGCTCAGATCAACTCAAATCCCATTCGCCTTTCTTCCTTCAACGCGTCCATATTGCGTTCGCCAAATGTTACAGGTTTTAGGGGTATGAATATGCTCAATCATAAGGGGAATCAAGCAGAGGTCCTACTAGCTAGGTTCATCGGATTAATCTACTCACCCGCCATGACCGCCGTTCCTTCCTTATTATTTCCTGATTTTCGTTTGTTAGAATAGGTTGAATGAGCTTGATGTTATGGCTGTCAAGGTCTGCCTTGGTCGTCCGTTTGCGCTTTCAGGTTATGCAGTATACTTGTAGCCTTGATCTCCAGTGCGTCGCTTAAGGTAATGGTGTATTATATGCAACAACTGACAATGTGTTAAAGCAATGTTGGAAGAGGTTGCTCTGGTTTGATTCGAACGATTTGTTTATTGTTTATCTGTTTCGGGTGTAAATAAAGGGGTAGTACGACCTGATTGATCACTTTGCGCGTAACTTAATGTTTAACTGTGATGAGTTTAACGTTTGACCAGACGTTGTGATGACGATGATCAAGGTGATGTTGATGTAGTTTTTCAAACTTAATTGCTGTGGTCGTCTGAGACTATTATTCTTTTTCTTCGAGGATAGCGATTGCGACTATGGATAAAATTGCCAAGCAAGGCGATAGTCCACTACTTGATACTTAGTAGTAGTATTGTGGTACATGATTTTGTTATTGTGGTAATGTAATCATCTCTTGTACAGCCTTCTATCTGAGCTCTTTGATCCAGACCCGCGTTTTCTAATCTTGATTACCCTTTTTTGTAATTATCCAATCAAGCCACTATTGCCGATTACAAACCTGATATAATAATTGAAATAACTCAACCGGTAAGTCACTTGAAACCTGTCTACCCGGGTTCGCTTTAGCACTGCCCTAACTGATAGGAAGTCTTACTTTCTGTCCCTGATCCCACACAAAATAATGGGATTTTATACATAGCAGTTACCGCTTTTACGTTGACTATGTATGGCATATTGCAGCTACTATTATAAGTTGCACTGGGCTGTACAACATGCTCTACAAATACATACGCTCTTAGACATTGCGGGAGATGTTCTGTCGACATGGAAGATGCAGAGTTATACATGCCTAGCAAGACTGATTTGAGCTATACAACATATGGAAGCACAGCATACAATACACTACTATTCCGTCCCTTTACGATAAACCATTCACATTATATATTACCGCAGCTTAATGAGACCACTTTCCACCTTGAAACCTTTCTCCTCAATCCACTTGGCCAGATGCTCTTGATTCACACCTAAAAACCTTTTTGCCCATTCTTGTCCTGTGGACAAATATGCTTTTCTCATAATTTCCCATGCTCTCTCACGAATCTTATGTTCACCCCATGATAAAATGGATTTCTCGTATTCTGTTGCTCCATTGTACAACTTAAAGTATTTTATTGGATTAAAGTGATCAACTGATATTGATCTAGCTATCGATATCACCCATTGAAGTTCGGATGGCGATATAAATGGTTCCACTTGCTGCCGAGGGCCATTCGTCTGATAAGCATGGTCGGTCTCCTTGAATGGTTGTCTCAGACTTTTTCGTGTGGGATTCGTTAATTCGAAATACGATGACCAGAAATCCTTTTCCCCAAGGTTGATCAACTGGTATAAAAAGAACAATGAGATGAACTCTTCCCTTGTATCTTTTTTGATCGATAGAACCTTGATACCATCACTAATAGAGCCTTCATCTAATGATTCGCTTTGTTCGACATTCGATATACCTTTCACCTTACAATTCCCAACGGCTCTGTATAAACCAGGTACTAAACCACTAAGAGATGAGATCAACTGCGGTTTGTTGTTTGCTAATATTGAGAATTGAGCTGATGATTCAAATACTGATTGTTATACCAGCTTAGCGTAACCCTACATTATGATGACTAGCATTGTGTTATATGATATGTAACATACCCTCTATGGCAAACTCATCTATTCTACTAGAAGCGACTACACCTTCTCGTAATTTACCTGTACAGATTAGGAGAATATATACGTCAACAATCGAGGATGGGTATCTCAGCCTTTAACCTCACATAAACCGCACAGGGGAACATAGACTCACGGAAGAGTAATACCAGACTACCTAAACTTTCCACTTCATCTTTTGCATCTTTAAGGGGAAGTTTGTGTCGAGCAGTCTTGAAAGTCCGATAATGTTTATCTACCTGAGTTCGATTAGGGTGCAATGTGCAATCAGCTAAATGAGCAAGGATGAAATCCGATATAGGCAGCAGAGCGATCGCAAGCGACAGGCAATGGATAGATGAATAGTTGAATGACCAAATTGTAATGATATGAAAAGACAATGAAAGAGAAATGATTTGTCCTATCTAGGCAAATTTTACCCACTTTTTTCTCTATAAATGCTCTATATTTATTCTGTATTTCCCAATCTTTTAAGCTGAATTAAGGTGATAAATGTATATTATCAGTAACTCGCTGTAAACTCGTAATCAGGTTTATATGTTAAGCTGAAGATCCCACTTACGCATCACCTTCAGCACCATCTCCACCGGATCTACTAACACTTTGAATTAACTCAAAATCGAAATCTTCATCTTCAGGTTTAGGAGTTCCAAATCTGGATAAATCCTTTCTCATAGGTTTGATATCTTCTGAAGGAGAAGCTAAGATAGATTGAACATTCTGTACAGGTTTCATGGGTGAAGACCAATCTTTCTTCGATTTTCTCAACTCGTTTCCATTCTTATTTACATTGTGCGATGGTTTTACGGACTGACAAGATTGATTGAAAGGGGACGATTGATAATTGGATGGTCCAGATTGATAAGTTGAGTTCTCATTGATTGGCCTATTCAAGTTGGATAATCCATTTTCATTTCGATATCGGTTTTGATTATGATTTTGATTCGGGTTTTGATTTGGACTTCGATAAGGTCGTTGAGGTATACGCTCATTACTATTCAACAAAGCATTGAACCTTTCTTCCCTAGCCTGTGCACTGTTATCCCTGTCATCATAACTTCTAAATCCTGTTGATCCACCTATATTATTTTGATTATCTCGTTGACGTTCATGAGGTGGTCTATACTTCCTATCCATCTTGAACACCTTTTACCAGGGTTGGAATGATTCCTATACACACGTTTCGTTGAGATGTTCAACCTTCAAACTTCGACGTGACACCTAAGTCGTGGGTTTAACCGGTAAATACCTACAATGGAGTTTGAGAGGTAAGATGATAATTCGGATTACCGAAAAGTGGGGGTTTTATAGATCTTGAATATGCGTCGTAAACATAAATCTGAGAATAAGAATGGGAACAGGCACGACACGGGATTGACGTCTTGGGATAACAACATCAGATGATATGCTCTTATGGGCAACAGATTTTGTATTTACCAATGCGGACGCTGGCTTTTGCTAAAACGGACTTTGGCAGGTGCAACAGTTGAACTGGAGGGAGAAGAAAGATATTCATCGATCAACTGATATTAGGGTGTTGTATAATTGTAAACATTTTGAAAGCTTCAAGAAACGTATATATGTGATAGAGTACCAAAGAAATAAGAAGAAAAAGAAAAAGAATCGTTAAAACAGCTATATATTGTATTTATATGTAATAGAATTTCATAAACGTGAAATAATCATCCATATCCATAAAATTCCTTAAATCCTCAAAAATGAAAAATAACTGTCCGAAAGCCCGGAGCAGAACTGTTGAAATGCTGATGATATTGGCTTAACTAGCTTCACTCGATGGATCTGCCAAAAAAGTGAGGAACTAGCTCCTTAGAGTAACATGGCGAGACCACCAACGACGGCAAGAGCGACAGCTGGAAGGGCGACGGCTTTGTTGGCAAGAGCACCAGATCTGGCACTAGCTGTAGCGGATGCAGCGGCACTAGTGGCCGAGTTGACTGCGGAACCAACGGCACCAGTGGCAGAAGCGGCACCTGAAGAGGCAGCGGAAACACCGCTGAAAAGAGAACTGGTGTCAGATAATAAGTCGACACATTCGCGATATTTGAGGATTTTGACTCACGATGAGGCAGCTCGACTAGCGGAAGCAGAAGAGGCGGCACTTGCAGCACTGGATGAGAGTGATGTGGTAGAAGTGGTAGAAACAGCACTTGATACAGCACTATCAGGACAGCAAAATTAGCTGATTGAATCGTAGGAAGATGACTTATAGGGCTTACCTAGCGGTTGCGGAGGCGGAGGCGCCTGAGACGGTGGTGGTAACAGCACCGGTGGAAACACCACTGGTAGCAGCGGTGGAGTTCAAACAAGCGTTAGATGAACCGGCTTGGATCTATCGGTTGCCCAACATAGTCAGCTCAAGTTCCGATATCTTGTAACTAGGTATTTTGTAACTTACGGTTAAAGGTGATGAGTAAGCAATGGTACCAGTAGAATCAGTAAGTTTAAGGGTGATTGAGGTACCTGCAAAGCATACAACACGTGAATATTAGCAACTAATAGATAAATGTGAAATTGGTCGTAGAGCAAAAGCGGGCAAGATACACACCGGAAGCGAGGTTAACGTTCCATGTGTAAGGAGCGGTGGTAAGATCAGATGATAGGGTTTCAATAGCAGCGGCTGAGACTTGACCACCTGGAATGACGGCACTAGATTATGCAGAAATCATCGTCAGCTTCTACGCTCACGAGTGCAGAGTGTTGCCCATTCGCAGATCTGGCAAGCATTGGGTAGGCCTGCGCAGATACGAGACTGATTTGCCAGAAAATGCGACTCACAGAATGTAAGGAGCTGTACCTTCAGAGAAGGAGATTGAAGCGGGTTCTAAAGAAGACATTATCAGTATACCTTCTCTTTATCGATGTTTTTCCGATCGTTGTGCAGATTTTCCATCGGCGGCCGTCCCGAATGATGTTCTCCTAACATCCAGCGGCAAACGTTTCTACCGACGGATGACCTGAAGCTGTACACTCACGACATTGAACAAGGGAAGCCTGGAAAGCAGTAAGTACGCTTGTCAGTGATCGATCGAGATGCTCAAATAGTATAAACAGAGGTATCTGTTTCGTTCAAACTCACAGGAGTGTTAATGGTTAAACCGTAAGCTTGACCAACAAGGGCAGCAGCGAGAATGATGTTTTTGGTGAACATTGTGAATGAGTTTGAATTTGTTTGAGTTAGTGGCTAGGTTGATGAAGTGAGATTAGAAAGATTAAGGATTAATAATGTTTGTTTTGATTATAATAACAAGAAGAAGAAGAATTAGAAAGAAAGAAAAGAAAGATAGGACGATGTTGATATGGGTGGCTGATTATGTAGTTTGGATCAACGGTATGATTGGTATCGGTGAGTGAAGGGACGATGGGGTGAGAAGGGGAAATTGAATTTAATGATATAATTACATTATTTGATTTTGTGTTTAGGCTAAGAGTACACGGTTTCATTTGATTTTTCCCATGTTCATCGCCCATATCCCCTATGTACGAGATTTTGTGTATGTATGACTTATCCTATGGGACAACGGAATCTGTATGTATGTATCCTACACCCGTGTGTCTTTAAAAAGTTAAAATCAAAGAAAATCAAATCATTTTTAAGCATTGACCGCGTCAATGCGCAGTTTAACTCATCACGTACCTTTGTGTCTTCAGGGTCATATAGTCCGGAGTTACCGTATCGGGTATAGGCTAGGTTGAGGCTGTGCCTTTAATTATTGCTGTTGTTTCTCTTTGTCCCTTTATTCTGATCAATCGCAACATACTACGTCTACTACGAGTACTGTTACATGACGACGTCGTTCCTACTTTCCTATTTTACCCTACAAAACAATCAAATAAAATACCAAGAGATACCGTTGGTGCCGTATTATCATCAAGAGAGAATGATGAGTGGAGGTTGTCCAGTTGATCAAAAGGTACTGCATATCGCAGTTTCTATCCTTTTCTACAAAATTCTTGAACCCGTAGTCTCGCCTAGTCTTAGTCCTAGTCGATCATTACAATAAAATAGTTCTCCTTATCCTGAACGGACATTACAAGATTTGAATGCGGTCGACTCTAACCTTCTCAAGACTAGGATAGAGCATAGTCCTTTCGTTGCCTTCTTGCTGCGTCAATTTTACATGTGTGAAGGGAACGAGAATCTGACCATTCGGCAATTCGGTATCCACCTCGATGCTGAGATATCTCGGGAGAAACATAGAAGTAATAAGTGGTCTCGAACCTGTTTCAATACCTTTCGAAACGCAAGGTAATTTAGGATCCTTCAAAGCTGTTAGTGACTTGACCGGTTTGTCAATTATACAAATACTGATCATCGATGTATGCCAAAAAAACGTGCTAACTATCCTACTAACCTTTGCTGAAAATAGTACATAACCGATTCAATATTCCCGGATGAAACATCAATCTCCAGTTATGAACCGGAAGAAGAGGACGTTAGAACAGATTTATCACGCTCTCTGTCTCCTGAATCCTCTCAGAACTTTTCTTCCGAGACTGAACTAGAAGGAACTTCGTCCTGGCTGTGCTCTTGCATATCAAAAGCCACTTCTGAAGATGACAATCAAGAACATACCATACCCTTATGCACGGTTAAGGATTATGAGAGTTGTGACTGCGTCAGCAGTTTTGGTCAGTATAGATATCCTGAAATTTGCAACTCGTTGTAAGTTATAAATCCGATCAATTTACTGACTAATGCATTTTTCAGGCAACTTCTATTCAATATCAAACGACAAGTCTAGTTCATCCTCTCAACGACAGGTATTACAAATTGATGTACTACCGGAACGGCTACCTTTGGTAGAGTGTTCACCTAGTTGTCCATGTTATATCCATTGTACCAATAAAGTGACTCAACGAGGTGTCCAGTGAGATTCTGCCTAAAACAAGTCCGTTCTTGCGAATTGTCACTGATGTCGGAATTTACAGAATTCCTGTTACGATCAGAAGATCAAGAACTGGGATAGGCCTTGGGCTGTTCTATACTCCTTCTTCCGGAGATATACTGCCAAAAGGAAGCTTCGTCTCACTATATGCCGGCGAGTACCTTACTACATTTCAAGCGCGTTTAAGATGGTCTGAACAAGAAAGGAAACCTCAAAAGGAAGGTGAAGGTAATTATATCTTATCAATCAGATTACCAGGAGAGATTTGGCATATAGATCCAAGATATAAAGGGAATATAGGAAGATTCTTGAATCATTCTTGTGACCCGAGTTGCGTAATTCAGATTGTTAGGTGGGGTGCTGATAATCTACCTAGAGCAGCTATCTTTGTAGGTCAGATGGCGCTCTCTCATGATATCAAACGTACCAAGCTAAATAATCGTTCCTTGTTCATCCGATAGGCTAAGAGGGATATAACCAAGGATGAAGAGCTGACTTTCGATTATGCCAACGCATCTGGATCATCCGATTTCGCATCGCAGACAGAGATGATACCAGGAGAGGCTGACGAAGATGCATCGGAGAAAGGAAGAAATCAGTGTCTATGCGGTTCATTCAAGTGTAGAGGTTGGATGCCATTCGACGAGACGCTGTAATTAGTGATAACATCATTTATTTGCTGTATGCATATATTTGGACTATGTTGAGCATGTACATGCTCCGAACAGGGGATCACGATTTCATCTATAAACTAATTCTCGACGAGAGCTGCTTGAGCCAGCTTACAATGCTAGTTTATAGTATTGACCATACAAAGGTGCGTCGTGCCTGGGACGTGAAGTATTGTAGCCATCAAAAAGTAATCAATCTTTAGGCAATCGCGTCAACCGGAGACTACAACAAATAAACATCACAAATACAAAAACGTCATACTCGTATATCGGTTTTTTCTTCTTCATTCCTCAATATACCATTTTTCGACACGAATCATCTTGGATATCTGCATTAACGTCCCTCAAATACCTCGACCAGCTTCAAGTATGAGTATATGACAAGGATAAATGCCAATTGATGGAGCAACAACAGGTAAGCTATGACTATATGGTCTTCCTCAGATAGCTGAGTGCAGACCGTCAAACGCATGCAGGTTTAAGAAACGGAACGTTCTACAACAGTTTGACTTTGGTACCGTCAATCCCCATCTCTCCTTGATATTCTCAAACCTCACTACGATCTTGTAAGAAAACATGGACAGTATACTTTGGCGTAAATCCATTCTTTTCGCTGAAGGGCAATTTTCAGAAGATGTTATCACGTACTTGAGTAATAGAATAACGGTATGTAAATGCACAAAAGTGTCTTCAGGTCATGTCCACAGATCCCATATGGCTCTATCAAACCGTAATGACGCTGACTGTCCCTCTACCATGGCTATAGGAGCTTGGAGGAACCGTTACGAAAGCAAGAGAAGGATCATCCATATTATTAGTTAATCCATCACATCCCACATATAAACAGGAGATTGAGCATTTAGTATATTTGAAAAAGACTTATCGAGAATTGGAGCAACCTAAAATAATCTCATATCATTGGATATCAAACTTATATTATCTACAGAAATACATTGAACCTGAAGAATTAGAAATTGTATCACCGATATTCACATATCCTTCATCAAATAAATTAACTCCAGAACATGGTGAAAAATTTAGACCTATAAAATCATGGGTTTCAGTAAATGTTGCAAGAGAACAAGATGAAACACCTGATCAAGCAAGAGATAATTTAATGAAAAAATTAGAATGTTCAGGTACGATTAATGTAAATAAAAGATCACATGCAGATTTATTAATGGTTGATGAATCTTCACAATTCGCTAAAAAAATTTATGAAGAAAAAGATAAACATCATAGATTTTGGCAAAAGATCGCTGAAAGAGATTGGGTAGATAATTGTTTAAGAGAAAAAAAGCTAATTTGGAATATTGAGAAGGAAGATGACCCAGAAGATGATGATGATAAAGATAGTTTCATTGAAGATTCAACAGCGACCATAAAAGGAAAAGGTCTAGGTAGACCTACGGGACAGTGAGTACTAGTGGTTCCATCTTCGAACGTCTAATCCATTGCTTTTTCAATAAGCTTTTAGCTGTTCTCCATCTCCTTATGCCGCCTCCCAATGCTGGCCTTTGAGAGATCGTCCGCGAACTAATATCGCTGTATCATGTAGACCCCGAGTCGATTATACTCCTAGTGACGATGACTTTCTATGTCGATATCTAGCAGCACATCACCCAGGAGGCTCATGGGCTAGTAGGAAAACGTATCAGAATCTGGTGAGCGCCTCGTTTTGCCATCCTACTGTCATAGCCATAAATCTATAGTGTACATAGCAGTACAGCGTAGACTTGAAAACGGGTCTGACATCTCCGTTACCTATGCAGTACGCCTCAGAATATACCCACTCTAAACGGCACTCTGCTCAATCTTGGCACGAGAGATACAAGAAAAACTCTACAAGTTTCGAAAAACGGGTTCGCGGTCTCGTTCAGGACGGTGTGGACACGACTCTGAAGACTAGAAAAGAGAGAGAAAAAGCCAAATTGGTACAGGCGTCCAGTGACGAGCCGTCGGTGGCACGTACTATGTAAGTTGTTGTCTTGAACAAAGACTTTATTTGAGATGACTAGCTGAAACCAAAACCTCATCAGTAGCGGCACAATACCGACAGAAAATGCCGCTGGACCATCACGTACAATTGTAACGGAGCCATCTGCACTTTCCACGCAGAATCGACCTGAAAAAAGAAAGCTTGTTGAATTGGATGATGAAGAATCTTCACCTTCTGTTTTGATACCGACAGAATCAACAAGCAAGAGGTTGCGCGCAGATCCTGTTCAAGTTATTGACGAAACGTCAAACAAGAGTCAAGCGAAAGCTCCTATTCTCCCCAAATCCCCTCAACGACCATCACCTGCTGAAGAGCGGATTTCATCCGCTTCTCGGTCAGACCAGGTGTCGAAGAGTGATACCCGTGGCCATTCAGGTCCGAGAACGGAAGCTGAAGTCGCTACGGCTGAAGTTTCAGCACAAGCAAGCTCTACGACCATTACTGCTTCTGTCCCGGCTCAATCAGAAGCTCCGACCGACCAAACAGGCCATCAAACTACACTTCCTCCAGCTGTCACCCCCGGCCGTGAGATCGACCTACCAAAACCTGCCGCTTCAATTGGCGAAAAAACAGATGCAACCGAAATCCCCAGTGATCAAATACGGCGGACACAGCGGTCTAGTCCAGCTCAAGATATCGGTGATCAAACTATGGATACAGATATAGTAGACAGAAATTTGATCGATGACAACGACGGGTCAAAAAGAAGTGCTCCTGGTCCCTCTCTACCGGTTTCTCAAGCGGAGACCGATACCAACGATGAAGAAGAAAGCCAGAGAGGTGAAGCAACCCAAGCTATTCTAGCTGACTTTGCCAGAGCTCAAGCAGAAGCTGGTCGCGGCATTTCATATTCAGCATCTTCTAGCAGGTGGAGAAAGCCCGTCAAAGAGAATAAAGAAACTAGAAGCACCCCACCTCCGCCTTCTGAAAGTCAGAATATTGGACCTGAACCATCTCGATCTCAAGACAAGTCTTCACCTCAGCGACCGATTACGGTTCCACCATCAGCGAACGCCCAGTCTTCACCTATGCATATCATCCTTAGTCCACCGAAACGCTCTGAAACTTCTTTACAATCTAGTCGATCTGCACCTTCTGCTATTGATAGGGGTGCTGTAAACGGGACTATATCGTCAGACGGTCATACGAGAATGTCAATTCCTTTCCAACTTGGAGTTGATATTCGAGCTGTACCAAGCGGCGCAGGTACGCTTGCAATCGCCAACGAGCGGCCTCAGTCCCCTCAAACCCAATTGCAGGCCATTCAAGCTGGACCATCTTCTACTATTGAGACACCTCAAAGAAATACGTATGAAAACGGTCGAACGACGACTACACCTACATCATCGGATTTACCAGAAAGAAGAGAAAAACATTCATTGTTACGTGATCGATTAATCGCTTCAGCTTCAAAAAGACGTAAAACATTAGATAGAATGTCAATCGGTTCAAATCGATCATCTCCAAATCATTCTTCGTCTTCCAATAGAAATCGTGGTCATTATCAAGACAAGGAAACGGGACCAGATATGGTATTTAGAGAAACTTCAATACCACCTAGACCAGAAAAGCTTACACCACAATTATCTTCACCTTCTCCTACAGTAACTGTACAAAGGGCCATCAGTCCGCCATTAAGTGGAAAAGAAAGGGAAGAAAAATACATAAAAGGTAAAAGTTTAATACAACTACAAATCCAAGAATATAAAAATAGAATTACAAATTTGGCCAAAACATACAATATGACAACAGCCGAAGTTGTTAACTTTATCAATAATAGTGTTAATTCAAAAGATAAAAGCAAAAATAAAAGTACTGGTGAAAGGTATTGGGACGAGATCGAGAAGAATCTAAAAGAACGAAGATTATAAAACAAGATGAATGGATCATTTGGGCTTTTTGTGCGAAGTGGATACATTGCGTAGCTGATGATGTTTAAGTATCTTAAAATGTTACTTTGTGATGATCATCCAAATATTGTATGAATCTTATGTCATTTGCCTGCAATATGAGAACTTGTTACCGTCTCTTTCGTTGGTGCTGATTACAAATATAGCCGTTCTTGAAGATGATTGCAATCTAAGAGAATTAAAGATTCGCATCAAAGCATCGTCGAGTCATCGAGTTATCCCAAAAATAAATGCATATTTTATGATCTATGAACAAAGCAAGTTCTCTCTTTAGATGCTATCAAATCTATACTGATTACTCTAATTTCATTCAATGATGTTTTTAAGCTTTGTTTTCATAAGCAGCAGTATGAATTGAAACGGCTCTTCCTGAAGGATCAGAAGAAACACCCCATTCTTGTTTTGGAATCCATCTTACTGCAGTTGAAGCTGCAGCTTTTGTTGGGAAATGAGATTCGAAAATTTCTCTAATCCAATAAGCTTCTTTTGTATCTGGTGTTGATTCAGGGAATCTTTCACTTCTAGAATTAAATTGTTCATCTGAAACTTTACTTGAAGCATGATCTTTAATTCCATCAATCCATGAATATCCAACACCATCAGAAAATTGTTCTTTTTGTCTCCATAATATTGAATCTGGTAAATATGCTTTTCCATCAGGTGAACAATCAAATGCTTTTCTAATTATGTACTATAATCATAAGAATAAGACGTTAGTATAAGTAGATAAATCTGACAGCTAATAAATAAGGAAACTCACTTTTTCCATTTTTGGTCTTCCATCTTCATCAACTTCTTGTTGTGTACCTTTTGAGAACATCTTGTATTTGGCATCAACGTTCATAGCAACTTCAAGGAATTGTTTATCGAGGAAAGGTACACGCGCTTCAAGACCCCATGCCATGGTGGATCTATTAGAGAACAAGAAATCAGTTATGAAGATAATTGAGCATATAACTGCATACTTTACTCACTTGTTGGCTCGGAGACAATCAGCGGTGTGCAAGTTTTTCACACGTTTTACTAATTCTTCGTGGAAGTCTTGTGCGTTAGGAGCAGCGTGGAAGTAAAGATAACCTGAATAATTGATTAAATGTTTAGCTATTATCTCATAAAATGCAACGATTATCTACTTACCACCAAAGATTTCATCGGATCCTTCACCACTCAATACCATTTTAACACCCATAGCTTTAATTTTTCTAGATAACAAGTACATAGGTGTAGAAGCTCTAACAGTTGTGACATCAAAGGTTTCAAGGTGGTAGATAACTTCTTCAATAGCATCGAGACCTTCTTCTAAGGTGAAAGTGTATTCATGGTGAACTGTACCTAAGAAATCGGCAGCTTTTTTGGCAGCTATTAAATCTGGAGCACCTGGAAGACCGATAGCGAAAGAGTGAAGTTGTGGCCAAGTAGCAAGAGGTTTTTCGTCACCTAATTACATATGTACGAAATCAGCTACCGTCTCTGTGTAAGACAGAAATGGAATAGATAACAAGCTATAAAGTGAATTAGAAAAAATCAACTTACCAACCCATTTACCATCTGCGATAGCTTGTTTTCTTTCTCTTCTGAATTTTTCATGTTCTTCAGCTAATTTATCAGTTTCTCTTGCTGCTATAGAAGCGATTAAACTTGAATCTAAACCACCTGATAATAAAACACCATATGGTACTTCAGACATTAATCTTTTTCTTACTGCACCTTCTAAAGTTTCTCTTAATAATTTATAATCTACTTCGTTACGAGGAATTGGTCCACCTTTTACATCACCATCCCACCATGTAGGTTTGAAATATCTTTCTAATTTTTTAGATTTTGAATCATAGAAATGACCAGGTGGGAAAGCGATCAAGTTATCAACTTCTTCATGAATTGCTTTTAATTCTGAAGAGAAATATAATGTATCAGGTGAAGATGAATGATATCCCATATATAATGTTGTTATACCAATTGGATCTCTAGCGGCAATTAATCTAGGTGGTTCAACTGATTTATCAAGTAAAACGAAAGAGAACATTCCATCGAGTTTAGCACACAATCCTGTATCATGTTCTCGGTACTAATATGTTAAGGACAGTGGAAATAATCAGTAAAATCTCCATAAAACTTTCGCCGCTTTCTTCCCCTCGGATATATGATATACTCACCAAGTGCATGATTACTTCACAATCTGAATGTGTCTTGAAAACGGCATCTTGGTTCTTGAGACTTTTTCTCAATTCAACGTGGTTGTAAATTTCACCGTTGACGGCAAGAACAAGTTGATCATCTTCACTAACGAGAGGCTGAGCACCGGTGTCTATGTGATACGAAACAGATGTTAATAAATCTATCCACCCACCCGCCCTACACAGACTAGACTGCCCCCATCCCCCACCTAGCTGCCGCTTAAAAGGTTAAACACTCACCAACACCAACAATGGCTAATCTTTCATGTACCATAATAGTATCTTTTGTCATATAACATCCTGACCAATCTGGACCTCTATGTCTTTGTTTTTTTGAACATGCAATTGCTCTTGGTCTATATGATGCTAAATCACCTTGTCTGTTGAAACAACAGTAAATACCACACATTTTGTAGGTTTTGTCGTGTCTCTATGTATTGAAGAGGAAATGGAATTGAGTTCTAAACTAGTTTTTTTGCGAATGCTTGTATGAAGCTGATGGGTATATATGTATATGTATACCTTTTGTTTGATGATCAATGCGTTTATCTATCTATTTAAACGATGACTCGAAAAGATAAGAAATCTTTGTCTGTATATATTCAATTGTTTCTCGAAAGTTTATCTCAACTCGGTTGACTCCTAACTTTTTTTTCTGGTTGTAGGGATATATTTGTATGAACGCGGCCAATTGGGTGGTAGAGTGGGCCGGTTGATCCGTTGTACTAACAGTATACGCTTAAATCCTATATCAAAGGTATATCAATCCCTGAACCAGAATATGCTGGTTGACTCGAATTTAGAATCCGGTACTACCGATTTAACCGTTTTTTAATGCCACATCACTCCTCATAGCTCACCATACTTACTCGGTTAGATAGAGAACTGTTCAACCGGTTTATCATTGATACTTTCTATTCATGTTTGTGTGTACCTGGGAGACACTGATCTATCAAGAGCGGGAGACATGCATAGTGAATAGACCTGATATCTATATGATGGTTGTGAATATCAAGGCGTTGGGTGTGTATGCACAGAGTGGTGATCAAGGAACTGCATGCAAAATACAGCAATACGTTGCGTTGATTGAATATTGAATTCGGTCTCAGGCGATGACGCCAAGATAACAGGACGATAAAGAAGTAGGTGTTTTGTTGATCGTACCTTCCTAATCAAGTAAAAATAGACATGCTTTATGTAACCCCTCAATCTATCAGATCATGCGGTAAGAGCGGCGGTAATCGCATTATCACATTCTGGTCATGTCATGGTGACCATCAAAAGGAATGATGCATTCTGTTCACTTCGTTTGGTACATTCAACGACTTGATCTGAAACTCCCACATTTTCGCGAAGCACCTGGTCCTGAGTATTGATTGAGCCCTCACGCCTCACGGTCAGAGATCAACGAGTTTACCTGCCTGAACCATTCGCATTCAGTTTACGATTTTCAGCCTGTCTTCTACGCTATCTGTATAATCTGTTCTCACCTCAAGTTATCCTTTATCGTAATCACCTTAAGGAGTTCTGTATAATTTTACATAGCCAATACAGCCATACTGCTCTTCAACTCAGTTCTTGAAGTCCGTTCTCATGACAACACAAACGACGTTAATGATCAAACAATATGCCAACAGAATCAACACCTTCGGCTTCTTTACTGTCAACAAATCATCCTCAAGGGGTGATTAAGTGTTCGATATGTGGTTTAGGTAATATCACAGGCGGTTCTTCATCGAATACAAATAACAACGAAGGTATCATTGTGCTCAATGATCCAATCGAAAGGATTTGTGGAAGATGCATCAATACACCTGATGCTCGAAGGAGAATAGCTAGTATGGAAACCGCTCACCATGTAACGGGCAATGAAGGTAGTGAGTCGGGAGAAGATCGATCTGCATCAACGGGTCTAGGATTAGGTTTAAGAGGAGTTGATTTGGAAGAGAAATCAGAAAGCACTATTTCGAATGATGAGGATAGTGATGGCTCAAGGGAGAATACACCTTCACCCGTTCCAACTTTCCCAGAAGACACAACTAGATCTGCACCTAATAGCCCAATGGAGATAAACGGTTTATCAAGATCTTTACCTACACATCATCCTAAACCATGGAGAACAACTATATCTAAACCTTCCTTGAACACGATTTCGGCCGATCAACCGGTTTCAATCCCGACAACACCTCAAAGATCGTCAACTCCAGGTGGTATCAAGAATGAAGAGTCTGAAAGACCACCTAATCCGCTTTTGGACGTGACTAAAGCTAGAGTACCTTCGATCGGCAGAGGTGCATTATATCCTGGAAGTATTTTTAGAGGTACACAGACAAGCGGTAGAAGTGCATATGAAGTGGAAATACAGCTCGTAGTGAGTACATTGTTCTGGATTGTTAACAGAACAAGACCTTTAGGTATTTGTAACAATAGCCCAGTAGTACAGCAACATTTGTAGTGTTATAAGCTGACATTCTATAATCAATTTGTTGTTCAGGACGTAAATTTCGCTGAATCGAATGTTTCAGGATATTTATCAATATCACATTTAACAGATTCACATCCACATTTAACGACATATTTTGACGGTGAAATAATCGGAAATAAGTATGGTTTTATCACAGGAAGTAAATATGGTGCAACAGAACATGATGATATGAGACATTGGGGTAGATTTGAACAATTTAGAAGACCTTCAACAAGATTAGATATGTTAAAACCTGAATTATTGTTTAGAGATCCACAACCTGATAAATCAAAAGGTGAATTGAAATCAAAAGAAAGAGATTTCATCTTTTTAAGAATAAAAGAAAAGTTTTTAGTACCTGATCATAAAGTCAGAGATATAAGTGGTGCTTCTTTTGCAGGTAAGTTCACCTATCTCTTCCTCTGTTTGACTACCTCCTTTTCCACCTTCTAGTTCCTGATTCCCACTATCACACCCATTAATGGGTAGAATAAAGCTTACATGGAATATTTTCCATTATGTCAGGTTTTTATTACGCTCTAGTAGATCTTTCCCCACCTTCAGCTCCTTTAGAAGTCTCAACTCCTACTTCACCTTCGACACCTAAAGCTTCTTTCGGTCCACCTTCACCAATCATAATCAGACGTAGTTCCAATCAAGCGGAAGTGAGGGGTATGGTTCGACCTGATGGAAGTAGAAGGAGAGAAAGCTCAAGTAGATTACGGGAAAGAGAGATACCTTCAAGAGGAGAAGCTACTATCCGAGGCGTAAGTTGTGCTTAGAGTGATGGTTGAGGGGGAGAGGTGCAATAAGCTAATCTGATATTCTCACATTTCTCGTTGTACTATCCCCTTCATAGTATTATTTTCATTCTTTGGTAAGTAACAGACTATACCCCTGAAAAATACGAATTAGAACCCCAGCTGACTTCGAGTGATTTTTACAGAACCAAGAACCTTTTCAAGAATTATTTCTATCACATGTACCTCAAAGAAGTAGCAGTACTTTCGAATTCCGATAAGATCCAATCCATCCATCGCCCTGGTAATCCCTGTCCGTCTTACTTATCCCACTCAAACCTTCTACCTATCCTCTTTCAGGATAGGTGATATTAACGTTCATACCATGTTTGTACAGGTTGTATACTGTACCCATTTTATAATTTGTATTATCGCTCCCTTAAGTTGTTCACTATCCCTTTTTTTTGTATAACATTCAATCCTGTTGTTCCTCGTTGTTAATATACCTGTTCTATCATTTCAGTCAAACGACGTACTATTTATATGCATATCACTTAACAAGTTATCGTCTCTCATATACTCGTATACTTACATATGCGTAGTGCAATAAATTATGACGCGTGATTGCCTCGTTTGTACCGATCGAAGAAAGTCGCGTCAATCAATTGTCAAAATCGTTACAAATGCTAATGTTCGAATGAAAGTCTATCTCATACACTGCATCCCAAATCGCTTTCATCATCGTCCACTTGTTCGTTAGATTGAATTCAAAGGGCCGCACAAGGAACCTGTACGCATAGACTGCTCGACAACGGTTTCAGCCTTAAGATATCTTTAGCATAATGTCAACTTTCGCACCTAGACCTACAGGTCAAATGGCTGTTGATCCTAAACATCAACCTTGGGTAGAGAAATAGTGAGTATCGTCTCAGTCCAATAAAGGGGTATAGCTATAGAATACAAACACAAAGGTCGATAAAGGAGTCGAGTCATTAGCATTGGGAAGTTGAACTAATATACTGGTTTTTAACGATGATCGTCTTTTCCTTGACATTTTAGTCGACCAAAAACAATCGATGATGTTTCCTCACAAGAACATACTGTAGCTGTTTTGAGGAAAGCTCTAGCTTCCACAAACGTAAGTGACTTACGTGCTATGAAGAAGTATACTTCTAGACTACATTGGGCGCCGAATTGTGGAATATCGGGAAAAAGTCAAACTGACAAAATCTCTTTCACAGTTACCTCACATGCTGTTCTATGGTCCACCTGGTACAGGTAAAACAAGTTAGTAGAACCATAATGATACGAAGCTAGAGTGATGTTTTCTTCGAAGGAAAATTGTTGGCTTACTTATACTGTCTGTTATTAGGTACGATATTGGCACTTGCAAGACAACTATATGGGTAAGTCTCCTCTATACCTTCAGCATTTGATATGAACGAAACGAATAATGGTCGGGCAAGAACTGATCACCGAATCCTTTTCTTCCTTTAACCAATTAGGCCTGATCTTTTCCGAGCTAGAGTTTTGGAATTAAATGCGTCTGATGAAAGAGGTATATCAGTAGTCAGAGAGAAAATCAAAACTTTCGCCAGGGAAACTCCTAGACATGTAGGAAAATCATCGTGAGTAGCTTTTGCGATTCGCTCATGGACAGTCATACATATATATATGCAATCAATACCTTTTAACTCAATCTGAGTCACAGGACATGCTTATAGTAATTGACATCAATTCATCTGATGACTAGTGATGGTAAAACATATCCTTCACCACCTTATAAACTCATCATTTTAGATGAAGCAGATTCAATGACACAAGATGCTCAATCTGCTTTAAGAAGAATCATGGAAACTTACTCAAGAATCACACGATTTTGTTTAGTTTGTAACTATGTTACTAGGTGAGTGATTTAACTGGTTTCAAATATTGATTTATCAAGGGTATATACTGATATAACCTGTACTTTCATAGAATTATCGAACCATTAGCATCTAGATGTAGTAAATTTAGATTTAGGCCTTTAGCACAAAATAGTACACAAGCTAGAATAGAGATGATAGCTAATAATGAAGGTGTACAAGCTGAAGACGGTGTAAGTAGTTCGGACCTGCTTCGATCGAAATAACGAGACTCCTTAATTCTCAGGAGAAGGTCGCTGATCGGACCACGAAATTGTCGTCGCTGTCCATTATATAGGTATTACCTCTTATACTTCAATTAGCAGGTGGTGATCTAAGAAAGGCTATAACGTATTTACAAACCGCCCAAAGGTTGCACGGGGCTAGTGAACCTCCTACACCCATATCAGCATTATCGAGTAAGTGATTCTGACGATTCACAATGATACTCCCAACAGCAACGAAGAGCCTGACGAGTTTTTATCGTCAGAATAGAATAATGCTGATTCATCATTTCACCTGACTTAGTTCACGAAATATCTGGGGTGGTACCTGATGATCTGATAACGCATCTTTTGAGCGTGATGGGTGTAGATAAGGATCAAGGAATCGATTTGACTTTAGGTTCAGGTGGATTTGAAAGCGTTAGACTAGCTGTGAAAAGAGTAGGTCGAGAAGGTTGGAGTGCAGGTCAAGTTTTAGAGCAAGTAAGTGCCATTGTTTCGCGCCCTGTCCTCAAACTGAAATATCATGCATGTAACTCAAACTAACATTGACTTTTGTTTTTTCTTCGAACAGATACATGACGCGCTTATACCTTTACCTACAATACCTGCCTTACCAAAATCTTTAGCTGCAATGGCAATTGCAGAATGCGATAAAGGTCTATGTGAAGGTGGTGATGAAGAATTACAATTATTAGAGTGTTGTTTAAGGATCAAAGATGCGATGACCAAACAATAAACAGTGGAAATGTTATATACTATATACGAGAAATAAAAATCCGATAATCATTCAATCATGACCCTGTATGTATACTGTATAAATGTGATTCGCTTCCTTGATTCGCTTCCTTTCTTTCTTCACCTCACATACTGAAATAACCTTTCGATTCATCGATCAGCGAAGTAACAGCATGCAAAGCGCTCGCATTCCGAGGATTTTGCAATAATCATGAAAGAATATTCCTGGAAATCTCATCGCTACTTAAGGATAACAAGAATCAATTGTGGTGAGAAGTGCCGGTTTCCCATTGTAATCTCAAAGTATCTTGTGATTTAACATCAGATGTACGACCATTTGCGAGTTGTATCACAGGGTTCTCACATTTCAATGGTTTTCCGTCTTCGATAATGTAAACAATCAATACTGCGTAGGAAAAGAGACCTTTTGAAATTCCAATATCACTTTTGTCATCCCAATATCAGAGACATGAATCGATTAAGATCTAATCCTAGCTTGGCAATCAATCGATGTTGACCGGCTCCAGAGATAGATATATAGCCAGAAAAAGCAACATCATCAGATCTCATCAACATATCTTTATTATAAGACACTCTACCAATCACGGTGATATCTTCTGACTCTAGTGTTGTGGCAAATGATAAGTTGTAGTGATTATTTTGAGAACATTACACACTTTATTCGTATATTTCGAGATTTTTACGTGACGCGTTTTTGGTATTTTTTATGCTTGCTAGCTGTGATTCCTAATCCAAAGTTATTTGGAATTTGTTTTTTTTTTTTTTTTCGCTGTTTTCTTGAATTTCAATATGTGGCGAGACAGTAAAAATACCTTATCCGGTAATTCTGCTTTGTGAGATGAATGTTTTTTGTACCTTGACCTGACCGTTTTTTCTTCATCCACTTAAAAGACCCCTTAGAAATCCCAGTCGTAGAAGGGGCTACAAGGCAGAGAGAATTGAGTGAAATCGAAATATAACGGGATGGTATTACAGGATCACAAGAAAAAGCTATTCTGAGCTCTGACGTTTTTGCTTGGACTTGGCCCTTAATCACATTAAGCCTTAGCTGTACACTGTATGTAGCTGTAAATAAACCTTAGCGTAATTTTTGCGATATTTTCATTTTTGGTTGGATACCTTAGTAGTAAGAAGTTTTGGTCGGTTGGCTACGGTAAGCTGGTTGTTGGTTCATTTGGTGATATACATACTTACTATACATCCATCCATCCGTGTTTCCGAACAAACCGACGAAAGAAACCATTTCATTTTTGTTTTTCTCTCTTCCCGTTTTTTCTTTTAATTCCTTCTTCTCATCTTATACAAATCCCACTACACTTTTCAAAAGGAGAAGAAGTTCGCCTTCGGGTGTTCTTTTTGGACCTACAGTAACAAACTTTTATCCCTTGCACCAAACGTACACAAACAAACTCATAAAAACTTTCACCAAACCCCAGGTATAATATTACGGTTTTATCGACCGAAAAACCAATACCCGGGTATTCAACATTAGAACTAAACAACCGTCATTACTCTCTTCTTTGCTCAAATTGCATCAAACCAAAGGAAAAAAAACCAAAACACCAATCACACCAAGCTTACAAAGACATATGCATTGTTATAGAATAAAGAAATAAGAAAACAAGGTGTTTCAACTGAATCCTTAATCACTATACGTCTTCATTGCGAAGAAAGGAAAACAACGAAAGCAAAAACGCCAATTCACAGTATAACGCCGCACAAAATAGGAGTGAAACTGCACAACAAGATAACTGATACAAAATACAATCAATAACCTTAACAACGATTTCATTTCAATTGAAATATATCACATCGATCAAAATTGGATTAAATATTTACCGCTTAATATCCCTTCGAACCAAAAATCAAGTAGAAATAGATCATTTATATTATATCTATAGCAATAGACAACAACTTAGAAATACAGAAACTGTACTCTTGTTCTTTCTTTTCTCCGTCGATCAATTTCCCATCAATCAACATCACAAGTACACAACAACAACCCTTGCTTAGTTCCATTTTAGCAACTCCTTGACCTCCTTTGAACCCGCTTTCAAAGGATCATCAGTTCAAAAATAAAAAAAACGTTGCAACGGATACATCCATCCATATAACCGCTTATCGCATATCGTTCGCCATCAGTTCACCAATTGGAGTAGATTTTGTAGACAAGATATCATCTGATTTTGATTTTGATACTGCGTCTTGTGAGTGAGTATCTTCTGATTTGAATAATCCAACAAGTATATATTTCCACATTCGAACACTCGCCACAGGCTCTCTCATTCAACGTTGATGATGTGAACTGATCAATGCTATTCGCATATCACCTACCTAGTAGATAGCATCTCAACCCTGTCATAAATCCCTTTAACCCCACTACACGTTTATACTGCCGAACAACAAACAAACGAAATCAACCTTATCTCCAACCCTCATTTCTCTTTTATTGCAGTAAACCGCTACTTGAAACGTTCTTCAAGATGAATATCGAGCAGTAGTATATTGGTCGATTGATATCTTTTGATCGACAAAATCGATAACCCACTTGCATTGTCAAGATAATAATAACAAACATCCTTTAGGATCAAATAGGTTTTTTGACAAAATCTAAATATACGAGAAGATTGACTTCCGTGTAAAGCCAAACTTTCATGCTCCAACTGTATATAATATATATCATTAGTTCTCACTATATCAATCAGTATAATACCACAGAACAGAGTATCAATATATTGCATTCCTGTATAACCATTATATCACCATAACCTTCAGCTCACCAGATCGAACTATCGAAATGGCAACATATCAACCTCAAGCTCAAATCGCTCTTGTCGATGTCTTCAACCCTGTTTCCGGCTCATCTTCCACATCACCTATATTCACCCGCATATCATCCCCACGACCTAAACTCAGATCATGTCTCTCTCCATCCCGATCACCTTCTATAACACCTTATAGCGATAGTGCAGTGGCTACACCAAGTGGATCAAGGTCAACTTCATTCTCATCTTGTACAAGTGGTGAAGGTTGGAAAGCCACCAAATGTGTCAGATGGCAAGAAATGAATGGCTGTGCTGTTACCGTGAGTCATTGATCTGCGGATCACACCTATTCTTGTCTTATGACAAGGTGCTGATCATTCGCATGTGATTGCCTATAGTCTACACATGATACCTACTCACATGAGGAATATGACCGTACACCACTTGAACCGCCAAGTGTAGAGGAGAGAGAATGTGTTTTACCTGCAAGAGGATCACGTTGTTTGTCGATGTCAAGAGATTGTTTTTTGTTAGATGAAGAAGATTATGAAGATGATCAAGATTTAACTGTTGAATCATATTTCTTGAACACTCCTCCACCGACTGAAACAAATTCTGAAGATGGTGATAACCAAGAACACATAGAAGGAAACGAGGAAACTGCTGAGGAAGAAGAAGAAAGAAAACAATGGGAAGAATGTATGGAACGTAGAAGACAAATGTTTGCTCGAATGTGTCCTAAATTACATAGTTGTGGTTCTAGAAGTGGAACTGGAAGTGGAACAGGTACACCGGAAGAAGACAGGCATCCTGAATTCGAAGGATATAGGTCAATTTCAGCAACTCTAGCAACTTTGCTAAGATCAGTTAGTAATTCCGAGGCTCCCATCGAAGAAGAAGACGAAAACGAACAGGAGGAAGAAAATGATGAAGAAGAAGAGGAGGAAGGTATAACGAAAGGTGATTGTGGATTTGGATTTTCAACTTTGAATTTACGATCGACACCATTAAATGATAATGATGAAACAGAGATGGAAATTGGTACACCAAGTTTAATTTCTTCAAATGATGAAGAAAGTGAAGAACTAGATGATGACTGTATAATATCTTCACCTGGTGGATTGAATTCAAATCATTCAACTATAATACCAACTAACAATCATCACCACCACCAATATCAAAAAGATTTAGGTACATGTACTGAAGAAATGGTTTTAGCTGCTTGGTCAACTAAAAAACCTATCATACCTATAGATAGAACGAGGAGAACTATATGATGATTCTTCTTGTCTTCTTTTTCTACTTCTTGTGCCACAATCTTTCTTTCAAATCAACCTTAGATATTCAACATATTTCTCGCATGTGAACATATTCATACATACATACATATATATCCTGCATTTTTCGATACGACTTCCATTTTTCATATTTAACGAAATGTCATGAAATATACCTCAAATAGTTTGTCAAGTTGATGCTCATCTGTCAATGTGATCAGTGAGCAGCACTATCATTATATATGCATGATCATATACTTCTACCTTTGAATCAGCCAGATGCGACTCCTGTCTAGACAAAGAAATTCGTGTTATGTCGATCCATATGTGAAAGCGGGATTTGCGATGATTTAATGAATTTGCCACCCAAAATAATCGAATTCACGCATTTAACCGATGAATGCATTGACAAGTGGAGTACAAGTGATTCCTTTTTTTTTAGCCGGTCATACCTGTTGTCGTTCATATCCATCGCAAATGTGTATATATAGTCAATCTGCTGATCAGCTACTACCCTTGCTCTTCATCTGGAATACAATCAAGTTATCGAGATGGGAATATCAGCTACACCTTCCTCTTCTTCTTCTTCCTCAAAGCCAGACAACAGACAGCTGATTAAGAATGAAGAAAATGAAGGTAACAATGAAAATAAATCAATACCATTATTACTCACATTACCACCTGAATTAATTGATCATTTATTGGGTTTAGTACCACCTTTAGAAAGACAAATAACTACTTTAAGTTTATTAAAAGTATTTCCAGAATTTAAAAATGAAATTTCACAAAAACATTTATGGGAAAATTTGATTATATATAATTCAAAACAATTTTGGCCATTATGGAAAAGATTACAAAAAGATCAAAAAGAATCTTCTTCATCTACATCTTCTTTATTAGAATCATCTTCGAAAACAAAAAATCAAATAAATCATCATTCATCGGAAGAAGAAGAAGATGGTTTAGTATTTTATGGACCACAAAAAGAAGGTGAATTAGGTGGTATAATGTGTAATGGAATTAAATCATTAACTTTAAAATCATGGAAAGGTGATGCAGATATTTTAAATAATATTTTAAGATGTATTAAAAAATTAAATACATTACAATTAAATATTGGAACTAATTTTTCACCAGATCATTTAGAAGAAATGTTTGAATCACCAAGAAAAGATTTGAAAAGATTAGAAATGAGATTTAGACCTTATGTTGAACAAGCTTCCTATTATCAGTTTTTAGCAGGTATGTCATGTCATTCATTTTCTAAAAATTGTACCATAATTTATTACTACTGGGTCCTGCTTCGAATATACTTATATATGTTATTCGTATTCTTTTAGGTTCATATTTCGATACAGCTGTTGAAACCCTCACTAAAAGCTGGCCAGTTATACCGACATTCACACATTTATCAATCGTACAAGACTTACCACCACGTTCAACTGTACCTCCCACAGCCATAAATTCAACTTCTACTTCGTTAGCAGGATCATTTGCAGACTTATCTTTAGCTACATCGGCCTCGGATAAAAAGGAATCATCTTCATCTGGTTCAGAAGATAATTCAGGTAGATCAACACCTCCTACATCGATATCATCTGCATCAGATAATCCATTAGATATAGGTACATCAAAAGCTTATACTGGTCATGGACCATTTGGTAATCCATTCTTGAATGAAAAACTAGGTATAACCAAACCCAAGACATTTGCTCAACCTATTGTGTTTTTCGATATAAACTGTATTTCGAAGTTTGGGATTTCACCTATAGCTGAAAATCTTACGCATCTTCGTCTAAGAGTACCGTCAAGAGATTTATTGAAAGTTTTAATCAATCCACCCAGAGGATCAAATAAAGAATTATTTCCATCATTGAAATATCTAGATATATCAACGACAAATGTCAGAATTGATACAAATTTAATTACACTATTAAGGACATATAGTAAATTGGAACATCTAATATTAGATAGAGTGAATTTGTTTGGATTTACAGCAAGAGAAAAAGGACCTGAATTATGTTTTGATTTAGGTTCTTTAATTGTTTCATCAAGTTTATCTAGAGGTAAAGAAAAAGAAAGATTAATAGCGGCAAAGGAATTAGAACAGCGTACGAGATTAGCTGAATTAGAAGCTATAAGAATTAGAACACAAAGAATAACTGAAGAACAAGAAAGAAGAGAAACAGATGAAAATAATTTACCACCAGAAATTTTAGCTGAAATTCAACATAGAGAAAGAATAGAAGAACAACAAAGACAAATTGAATTAGCTAGATCAAGAAGAGGTCATAGATCAGCTGCACATTCTACTTTTTCTTTACGTGATAGAACTATAAGACGTACCGGTAATAATGGTAATACTGCTTCTTCATCTACCAATAATACCCAACAGTTAGTATTTGATGTACCACCAACAGATAAAATGTATTTGGTTTTACCACCTTTACCAACTTTGAAAAGTATCTCAATAGGTGGTGAAGCTTCTGGAGTAACAAGTAATCAAACTTTAAAAGAATGGGAAGAAAATTTTCATAAAGGTTGGAAAGAAAGTTTGAACCGAACTTTGGGTTGGGCAATTCACGTTTCAGATAAGTTTGAAAGAGCTAAAAAGAAAGCTGATGATTGGAGAATACAAGAATCGAAATCAAACAAGAATGATCCTTCTTCATCTTCATCGAACGCGAATAATAACACTAATAACACGAAAAATCCAGCAGCAGCTAAAAATGGACATATATCAAAATCTAAAAGAAGAGCATCAATATCAAATGGGTCGTCAGGATCTGGAGCAGGTAATAAATTGTATACTAAACCACCATTAGATGTTAGGTTATTTAGATTCCCATCTTCCCTAGAAGAGGAATCAATTGACGATGAAATTAATGATTCTTATGAATTAGGTGGATTATTAAATGGCTTAATTGAAATCGATGCCTCACAATTAAATCACAAAGATTATCTAGATATTTATAAACAAGCTATAGGTGATTCACAATTATATTTAGATTCACAACATGAGATTGCGGAAGGAAGTAGTGCAGGTGGATTCGAGGTTAAACCACCTTGTATATTTTGTACTGTACCTGATTGCGAAGGTCCAGCAAGAAGAGGTGCAGAAGGTGAAAGAGTTGATGGTAGAGGTGGAATGAATGGTATACATCCTAAAGGTTGTGGTCATTTATTGGGTAGAAAGATTTGGGGTTCAGAAGGTTTTTAATCAATTCAAGTTGGAGAAAAGATAATTTGTAGCATTTACACATAACATTTTTTGGGAAAGAATTCCATATGCTTACAATATAGGAAAAAGTTGGGATTATTTATAACAGCACATGCCATATCATATATATTGTATTAGTTGAATTATATGCATTGTAGGATCTATATATAAAGTACATTCTTTCTTTTTACTGAAGTACAAATATGTGCATATATTTATTAATATACGAGGGGTGCTGTACATTTGCCAACAAATTTGTAAAGTCTGTTGAGCTATCTCTGTTCCATCGTTCTACACAGTATACTGCAACCAAGTTGAATTGGTCATACCTAGAAAGCCCCTATCTTTACACCACCTTTGAGCAAAGTTTCCCTTGATTTACCTGAAAAAACAGATTTCCAAAGTTCGTCTCTTACTTCAGGTAAATTCAGTATTGTTCGTGTTTCTGTAAGATGCAGAACGAATGATTAATCAGTAAATAGACTTGTAAACTTAGGCGAGTATTCAATATTGGTAATGGAACTCAGGGGGAATGTTCTTCATATTGAAACACTTACTGCTATCTTGATGACTTATATCAAGTAATAATACAGTTTCTGAAGTGATTTTTATTGCATCTATTAAATCAAAACAATTAATCGTTAAATATATCAGCGCATGTATCGTATTTGGGTACGTGATCGGTAATTATCCGATACCAACCTTCTGTTAACAATTTCCCCACTCTTGCTGGTGTACCAACAGCTATTGAAACTTTTTTCTGATGTAGATATTTTACTTGATCTGCGAGTTTAAAGTGTTTTGCGAAAAGCTATGAAATGATTGAGCAAATTTGGTTTCAAGAATTTAGTATATACCCTACCATCTATCTACCCTCATATTGTTGAACGACGTATTTCTTCTACAACTCACTTTAGCAACTTCACCATCACCTTTAACATCTCTTACACCTCTGACTAAATCAGCGCATCTTAAACCTGATAAAGCAAGAATTATAATTTGAGGTTGACCAACATTCAATTTTTTTTTACTTAAGTTCTCAGATAGATCTTGAATTCTTTTTTGAAGAGGCTTAAATTGTTCCATATCAGACTTTTTATTTTCTGTATTAGAAACTGTGGAAGGAGGATTTGGTATAGGAGTATAATTTGGTGGATCTAAAAGATTTGATTCAGGTATTTGAATATCATCTAATTCTACTGAACTTGATGATGGATAAGATTCTTTTATTGATTTTAATAATATAGAAGATAAATCAGATTTAGGTAAATGAGTTGGTATCGTTTCTGATGTTATACCAGATTGATTTTGTCTTTTCTAAATGGCAAATTAATGATGTGTACATAATTGTTAGCTATAATTCAGAGAGCTTTGGTACAAGAGGGGTTCAATCGGAAATACTTGAAGTAAGAAATTTAGTTAACTCACTTTTGCTTTTCTTTCTTTCTCTTTCTCTTTCTTTCTCCTTTTCTTTTCAGCTTGTCTAGCCTCATCACTATTATCTTGATTACATTCCTTATCTTGCTGATCATGATCATCTCCTTCAATCACTTCTTCAACTTTTCGTTTTTTAGGTTCAATTATTGGACTTTTCACTATTTCATCTTCTTCACCTTCTAATGGTGGTAAATCCTTCTCATCATCATCATTAGAGCCTAATTCTTCATCAACATTTCGTTCTATATCTGAATCATCATCACCTTCTTCATCTGATCCAGCTAATAAATCAGGATCTAACTCTAATCCATCATCTAAATCATCACCACCTGTTTTATATGATTCTTTGGATTGTATTGTTGTTTGGGCCATTGTAATTTGTCAATTTCCTTGTAGAGTGACAGGTTATATTCCACTCAGATCTTGAGATATTTCTCCTTTGTAATTGAATGGGCAATGTCAGAGATGCAGCAGCTAGATAAACGATTGATAGATAGTAAAGCTCTATTTAGAGATCGTCAAACGTTTTAATGGAAATCAAAATATTAATAAGATATATCAAAATAATCGGAAAATCAAAAATAAGATTACCACGTGCTGGATTTTACCGAGCTAATATATACACCAAACCACTTAATGCTTTCCCACGATAGCTCTTTTCATCAACTTTATCAACAACGCGACGCACAGACCGCGTCTGACTTCTTTTTCCCACTACCAATTAATACTTTTTTGTCATTAACATTCAATCTAATCTTGAATTTTGCATTGGAGATCTTTGATGAGATAATTGAATTTACAGAGTGATTTGCTGCTTGCGAGTCGCATCAAAACTGTCATATCACGATCTAGTAACGATCATTGTCTGCTTGAATGAATGATCAACTTGCCCATCATGCAAAAATATGGACAAGGCCGTGGAAGGACGCTGGTTCATTCCGTAACACGCATATTGCACTCGTTGCACTCGTTGCACTCTATCGCTGACTGTTCCAGAGTTGCTTGAACAAACATTTCTACCCTCATAGAGAGCACGCTAAGAGCTCTATCTGTTAAGCAGTATTTTGTGAAGCTTCTTTACCAGTCAATGATGCATATATGTACAGCATATGAAAGTGAAACAAAGCCGTGTATACAGTCATGTCAGTGACGTCTAATATCGTCTGACCGGCGGTTTCCGTTTGTTTCAATTTCACCCTTTCCTTCCTCTTCCTCCTTCCTTTCCTTACTTTCATCATTGATCTTGCATCATCCAACTCGACACATTATTGTATACATAATCTATCTGCCTCGACATTGAGGTGTCACTTGTTTGCATTTCAATCGCCAATCATACATCGCAGTATTTTATTCGGCAAAAACATCTGGAAATCGTTTTACCTGAAACAGCCGATAGATTCATGTTACAAGTTCGATAAATCAAAATTAGATAAACAGAGGATCATCAATGCGGAGTAGTCAGGAAGTATCCAGCATTTATTCTCTTTCTCAACCAATACTAAGATAGTATCCACTCTCACCTTATACTCGACGATAAACCACTTTATTCAACATGGTGGAAACGAAACAATCAAAGATGAAATCGATATTTTCCAGATTTAAAAGTGGTCCGAGCGATTCTCGTACTTCGTCTAGAGCAAATTCAGCAGCATCTGCAACATCAATATCAGCTAAAGATAACAAAGAAAATCATGCTGGCCATAGTGTTATATTAGAAAAGAAAAGTTTCAATCAGCCATTAAAGAAAGTATTTTCGAAGACTCACTTAGTTGAAACTCCTAAAGCTTCTCCAGTAACAACGACTTTAACAGCATCTCAAATATCACCACCGCCCCCACCACCTAGAACGTTAACTCCTATAGCAAACCAACATATTGCATCATCATCTTCACCAAACTTAACTTATCAAGATCCCAGACCGCATTCTGTACATGGTCCTATATCGTCTTCGACTTCTCATTTATCACCTGTAGTTGGATTATGGGAAGAAAATGTTTCTTCTCCTTGTAGAAACAGGACAGTCAGTGCGTCAGATAATTATCATGAGAAAGGGAATGGAGCACCAGGGAAAAAAGTCACTTTTAGATCTCCTGCACCTACACCTACAACTAGTGTACTTCTTGATGAAGCGAAAAATTCTGGAGATGCTGATCAGGATGAAAGGGGAAGAGGTTCATCCAGGCTCAACGGGACTCGACAATCATCCTTGTCACCGTCTAAAAGAGCTTCGACTTCAGCATTGAAACCACCTCCATCTTCTTTATCGCAAACGCAACTAACCATATCCAGACCTGGTACTTCACAATCTACCAATTCCACTAGACCTAGACCAGTTTCCAGGCAGACATCACCATTCCTACCTTCTCTTGCATTACGTCCACAAGCTTTTCGAAAAGCTTCTTTACCGCCCCCACCGCCCCCTTTGACTCATAATAGTAGCCGGTCAACAAGTACATCGCCTACAAAAACATCGACCCTGTTATCTCCAACACCTTCAGACACTTCAGCAGGAGCAATGAGCAATATGAGTTATCTACCTCAACCTAACAGCTGGAGTGAGATGGCTGAAGATGATCTAATAGCTAATTTGGGTCCAAAGGAAAGAACTAGACAAGAGGTATTATGGGAGATTGTCAGTTCTGAAGAGAGGTAAGTCCCCTTTAACCGCTATATCCCAATCTTCCGTACACGAAACTTATGTGATTGAACTCAAAATATAGATATGTGCAAGATCTTGTCAAATTTAATGAAACTTTCTGCAAGAACCTCTTATCTGTCACTGCCAATTCACCTCATTTGGACTTGTACGATAATACCGCATCTCTCAATAGAGCAATGTCACCTTCTTCACCAGCTTTATCAGGTAACGAATCTTATGTCAATTTACCTATAGCCTCTAAGTTCTCTTCAACTCCTCGACATAGTGGAGAAAGATATCCTTCAGATTCGTCAACCAGTACTGCACCTCCGATGACACCGAATGAAGATACCATATCCAGAGGCGCTCTTGGTCCCCCGCCATCCAGTGCGGCTAGAATGAACGCTTACAATATCTTGACTAACGGAAGACCAACACATAAGGCTAGTTTCTCCAGTCTGAACGGTAAAAGATCACATACCTCATTACCACCTCCTGCCGTATCAAGACAAGGTTCAAACTCTTCCCAGCCAAATTTGCATCCACTGGACAATAATAACAGATTATCGTACAATCCGGGATTCAGTGGGATACACAATAAATTACATAAGGCCAATTCTCGAGTCAGCTCAGGCGGCTCAATCACAAGTTCTACAGTGGAGAAAAGTATAAAATTGCCTGAAGATTTGGAAAAGGTTTTGACTGTTTTGTCTGGAGGTATATTGGACGGCCATATCAAACTAGCAGCTGCTTTGAAGAGAAGATACGAGAATCAATATCCCTTAGTTAGGAGTTTGGCAGATGTTTTCACTGCTCACGTGAGCTACGCACCTCTTCCTTTTCAGAGGATTAGGCAGCTGACATGTTACTAATAACTTGATAGTCATCAATCTTAAAGGAATATTTAACATACGTATTACATCTTGAAAAGGCTTTGGCGCAAGTTGATGAAAGCCTGAAACTATACAATGAGATATCATTAAACTCAACCTCCTCCAAACACCACAACAAGAGAAATTCGAAGAAGATGGAAGAAAGTGAATTAGGTCAATTATCAAAAAAGTTATACTCATTAGAAAATTTAGCTTCAGAGAAAGGTGAAGCTGGGTTAATTATATCATTGAGTAAACCATTTCAAAGGTTATTGAAATATCCATTACTTTTCCAAAATTTGTTATTTAACACAGATCCAAGTTTAAAAGAATATGAAGCTACATTATCAATGGTTGATCAAGTAGAAGGAATTGTCAGACAAATTGAAGACGAAAAAGAAAATGAAGAAACAAGAGAAAAAACTAGAGACGTTTGGGCTAGAATTGATGGTCTGGAAAAGGATAAAGTGAGTACTTCTATGCGCCAAATCGGTGTTATAAGCAGTTGTTCTTCCTCCCTTCGTCCCTTGTTCTGTGCTGCTGACAAGAGATATAAAGAGAACGGTTAAGCTGATCAAAGTCGTGCTCAGGTCATCATGGCCCCCAAATCCAGTAGAGTTTTGATTAGTGAAACGCAATTACCTGTACCTTCGAACGTCAATCTGAGAGTACAGAGAGAGAACCCAGCTGCTATTAAGGGAAAAAAGTCCTTCAAGAGATTAAGTGATATTCTGAAAGGCGGTGGAGATAGTGATTTATGGGTTTTGTGAGTGTCCGTTAACTATCTGTCCATAAACTGCCGGAAAGATGGTTAGCTGATCAAAGACATCAACCGCAGGCGCTTCTCTGATGTCTCACTGCTATGTGAGAAGACCGGCATTACTCATCTACCTATCGCAAGTTTCAAGAAAGCTACCAAATCTGATTCATCGAATGACCTTAGTAAGAAGAATGGTACAATGGGTAAACGAAGTGCTTCTATTAGAGCTAGAAATCTTTATCGAGTAAGTAGGAGCATTATAGTAACGGTACAATAATAATCGCTAAATTCACCCATACATAGTTTGTCAAAGTGCACGAGTGGCATCTGAAATCTAGAAATGGTAGTACCGATGCACTGACCAACATGAGCGAGTGAGTCAGCTCGAATCTCTTGCTGTGTATTGCAACCTGACGCAGACATATGTAGTATTTCTACTTCCCGTCATCGATATTCCAATCTACCGCAATCACCACCTGCGTCAAGATATCCCACATTACCCTCCATCGCTGGCACAACTCATGCCACACCCACTAAAGTACCTATGAAGACTGTAGATGGTAACCCGTCACCTTCAAAATCCTTCAGATCACCACGTAAAGGCGGTAATGGGTTTGATGACGATGATACTATGTCAGTAGTTTCGGAGGGTATATCAGAGATGTCCTTCGCCTTCAAAGACGGTGATCAATTGAAACCAAACCTGAAAGTTAAACCAAAAGCAAGACAATCACTTCCCCCTTCGAGGGTTACTTCGTCTTCTTTAGGAGCTCGAAGTGGTAGCAACACTCTCGGCAAAGCGAGAACATATTCTCAACCTGGATTAGCAAGAAGACTAAGTGGTGGACACGTGACCGGACGTGCAGCCGATGCTAAGTTTGCACATAGATTGAGATCACCCGATGCCAATACCGCTTCGGATACTGAAGAACCTGGTGGAATGAGATCAACAAGTGCAATGAAAGTTAGAAGATCTTTACCACCTACTTCAGCTGCTGCTACTACCTTAAGTGGCGGATTGAGACCCCTGCATACAGCAAATATGGCAACTACCTCTTCTTTCCAAAATAGACCAGCATGGAATTCAGGTTTATCAACTACTGCAACTGCTAGAAGAGCTTCTACACCTTCTTCGCAGATTGGTTCTATAAGATCAAATGCTAGAATCTCGAATACCAGTAATAACAATACGAATAATGGTAGTATTATCAGGGGTACAAGCGAAAGTGAAGGTAGAACAATACCAATTGGCAGATCATCTTTAATTGGGAAATCACAAACCGCATTAGCACAAAATTTGAATGAAGCAAATTTAGCAAGTTTGGAGAAGTCAAATGATGATGATTACGATAACACAAAAGATGCCAATGCAGAAATTGGCGATGGAGAAATCCGAAAAATGCCAAGTAAAGAAGATTCTGTAGTTGGTTTATGGAAGGTTTACAATGAATCTAAGAGTATTGGTCTAGGTTTAGGCTTTGATACTCCTGATTCCAGGAAAACTCAATCTTCCGAGAGAGCTTCAGCGATAAATGCCAGAACAGCAGATTTGCCTTCGAGAGGATCAGTGGCCTCACTGAGAGGCGCAAAAGCGAATGGTATTGCCTTGAGAGGAAGCCCAGCAGTCAGAGGTGGAGCTTCTGCCAGAGGAGCTTCTACAAAAGATACCGCTACCAGCACTTCATCAGTTTTAACGAAAACAGCAGTTAGCACATTGGTAGCGCCAAAAAAGGAAAAAAATACAGCTACCCCTTCAACCGGTAGAGGAGCAGGTAAAGCAGCAACTGTAGGAAGAGGCGGCAATTTAGTCAGCAGTAGAAAGAGGAATTTAGGTGGTAAAATATAGTTTCAATAGGACAACGACCTATTTTAACGTGACTTATACGAATTTTTAACGAAATTTCACGATATATGATTTAACGAGATTTAACGATAATGATGACAATGATGAAAGGATTTTCTGTTTCTTGATTGCTAGCTGTAACCTAAGTTGATTTATAATTGTATTTTATTGTTATATAGCATTTCATATACATACATACACACATATTCATACTTACAGTACATACATATATACAATATCGCATCTATAATCCTTACATGTATTTAACACTTTTCTTGTGTATAGATGATGCTCAAGGGTCTCCAAATCAAGCTCATGCAAGGCATATTCTTATTTCAGTCACAAATCAGGTATTAACGCCCTGTGACATTGTTTATGGCTGAAAGGGATGATTAACCAATTCTCTATATAGATCTTCTGGAATGTCTTTCACCAAAGCAACTGTGATACCTATTATAGGTCTTGCGTCTAACGGCGGGAATGTACGTAGTATCTTCATTGGTCTGAGTATAAGGAGAGAACTTTGTGTCAAACTGATAGCCACACCAACATGAAAGCACGATTATCTCAAGGTACTCACGAAGGGGAATCCATCAATTCTTGTCTCATCAACAGTAGTTGAGCTATCACACATAATACATTAAGATGTATTCCGAATGCTAATAAGAAGCTATCGAAATGTAGAGCATGTGAATTAGCTTATGTGTTCTGACCATGAAGTGGTAATTGCGATTAATCAAGTATGACTTACTCCCATAATTTCAATACTTCCTCTAGAGGTGGTGTACAAGCGCACAGTGTCATAACGGCTACAAAGTCAAGGAAACGTAATAAAATCAGCTCTGGTACAGTGTCATATAATATGAGTGTCCTCAGCCGTAATCATTGTGGGATCTCGCTAAGACGATGGAAGGGAAGGACTGCAAACCTTGGAACTCACAAGGAAATGCATATATTTCAGCTTTCAAGTTTTTGCTGAATAATTTCTCATATAATTCTTGATCAACGATTTCCAGACACTTATCCAGTAGCTAAATATTTAAAAAGAAAATAGCCAAAATGAGATATAATGATGCGGTCGTTAAGTTAAAATTGCTTACCTTTAATCCCTCATGAACACCTTTTAACGAAGGCTGTACATATAATGGACAACCATTCTCGATAAATGTCGAAAAACACGCAAAGGCTTCCAGCTGAGAAGGCATAGCGTATAAGAAAGGTGCTGAGAGAACATTCATACCTATTTGTGAGACAACATATCTGTTCATTAGTTGAAAAAGTTCTGTTTTAGGCCTACGTTGTAAACAACCACAATAACCATGAGTAAAACTTTACCTTGTACGTATTTGAACGGTTGACCTTCATCTTCCAATTCTGAAGCTGAACATGGGAATGAGCTTAGCCATATACCGCAATGGTTTATACAGTGGCAGACAGAATCTTACTAGTGATTTTCCAAACAAAAGCCTCTAATAACCTAATTAACATATCTTCTTTTACTTTACCTTTAAATTGCGTATCTGTAGCTAACGTTCGAAATGTATCGTTTTTGACTGTGTCGATGCAAAATTACGTCAACCTTCGTGGTTTTTACAAGATGTTGTCGCGGTAAGTGTGTTTCAGGTGTATACTCACTTTTATGACTATCTGAAGAAGGTCCCATAGATACCCATCTCAAGTACTCGTCCGCATTGAGATTATCTACTTTTAACATTAATTTCCATATTTTCGGCCGCAGAGATGGTTTGCCAGGCTGAGGAGCGAAGAGTGATAGTGGTCAGTTACTCGCTCACGGTACGTCCTATACTTCTTTTAGGTCAAGTGTTCAGTCAGAAGGGCGAAGTTGGTAGTATCTAAATACCACATTAGGCATAATCCGTAGCTGATTGGAAGCCAGAAGCTCGCGTGGCCTGATGTGAAGATGATGGAGGTATCGCAGAAAGCGTGTTTTCATGGCTTTCTTCTTTCACAAATTAGTTGAAATACTACTCACGACTTCAGGTATACCTTCTGTCAGGACCGTTCTTCGAATCTTCTTCAATCCATCTGAGATTTCTGACGTTGATCGATTTCTACCTGCCAAAGCTAGAGGATTAAGTAAAGACGATAAAGTGTCGTATAGATCTGTTTGAGGGGCCATTCTGGTATTCTGTGAGACTGCGTATAATTGCTTCTGGCCATCTGCTGGCAGTGTAATTGTGCTATTGGCGAGTTTATGATAAACTGCGATGAAGATATCTAATTGCAGGAACTGAACAGTATGGACCGAGCGTTTAACGTTGTTGTTGACATATTTGAAACGCGACTTTCCGTCGGAAACTGAATATTAAGTTACCGAAATAACGGTTGTGAGCGTAGGAAAGAAGGAATGAACATGAACCGTAAATATTAGTACAATTGTCCTTGTTATCGTGATTTGTTCTGCTTGATCACACAAAGGTGTAAGAAGGATAAATCGCTACAGTAAGCTGAATATCGGAGCTATTGTCATGTCACAGCTGATGAAATGGCTCTCTTCATTCTCTTTAGCTGTATGATTGCTAAAAGTATATGATACCAAATTGAAAAAAGTCAACCTCGATGATTTTTTAAATGCTTGAAAATCATAGAAATATCATTCGAGTTTAAATTGGTAAAACACGAAATGCTTGTCGAAGAGTTATCCACTGACATGGTGAGTATTGTATAAATACCTCAAAGACTAAATACAACATATGTTTTTTGACTGATAGAACTCCTACATGTAATCAGGACAGGATAACACAATTACAGGATGCTATCCTAGATGTGAGTGAACAATTTGACTTGGCGTAATTGCAAAGAATCAAGATCTATGGAACGAATGGGATTTCTCATTACTAGATCATATAGCTAATGAGGTATTCCAATAATGTAGCTCTTAACGATTACATCAACATCAATAGATTATATAACGAAAAGAACAGAATTTGAACAAACTTCAAAAGTGATACCTACAACTCTACAAACTCCTCATGCAGCGAATAGAACGGAATACAAAGGTCAGCTACTTCCTCATTCAGCTTCATGTGGAAATTTTAGCTGATGAACATATATGTCACGTATCATCTCTGAAACGATTGAACAGCTGCAATCGAAACTTTTGTTGCTGATATAGTGAGAAGAAGTAAAGATATCAAAAAATTGATTGAAAACCTACCTAAAAAGGATGATAGTTCGCAAAGAGTAAGTTGAATTCGACCTTTTAATCGTACAGACATCTGAACATCGTCTCACTGCTTGAGCTGAAGCTGAAGCTGATCATATTTTCTATAATGCAATATAGGCACAAAGATTGACAGAGTTACAAGAGGAATTGAAAGTTGCCAACGACGAGTACAAAGTAGCTTTAGTTCAATCAGGTAAGTTCAACCTATATACTCATGCATTGTTCAGCTTGGCCATTTGTTGCATGATTTAACTGAAAAGGGTAATAAGCTAATGCATGATCATCTTCTAGAGGAATTGTTGATGGAGCTGCAATCAGCTTTAGATGAAGCTCTAGGGGAGGATGCTTCAGATTTCCAGATACCCCTCAAGATTATGAAAATAACAAATCCCAATGCAGCCGACGGAGATGATAGAGAGAATATAGTTGTAGATCCATAGAATAATCATTGTCATACTATAAAACAAATAATCATCCGAAATGTATTTGTACATACTAGCAAGCGGTATTATACGGTACTCTTGGATGAAAGCGTCTGGATGATCATGTGCAAGAGTGAAATGTGGTATCAAGTCCACATTTCCTGTTATGGGCAGATCATGACAGCAGTGTCACAGTAGCAAAGCATCTGAGACATTTCTAATTCTTATCCACCATAATTGAACATTCTACCATCACATCTAGCAGTTTTGCACATACATTGATCTTTAGCAGCCATTTTACCTTTTGTTGTTCCTGTAATATGTGCAGAAGCTGAAGTTTTAGATTTTTTCTGTTTAGCATTTTTCGTTATGAGTTTTTGCTGAGGTACTGGAATTGGTATTTCATCATCATCCTGGTAACGGTAGCAGATGCATGTTAGTATGTTATTCTGATTGTACATAATTAAGTAAGAGGAAACACAGACAGGTAAACCTTTATACGATATACAGAGTTCTTCCCCACGACTTATGTTCCGTCGAGCAAAAATGACGAGACTATGGTGCAGGACCGTATTAGTGATCGTGCTATAAATAATATACCGTTGTAACTGCTGGCGGAGCGTTTGGTATTACTTACATGGGTCTTTCGGGGTGGAAATCCTGGTCGAGCGAGAAGCGTTAGCTGCCTGTACACTATGGCTCAGGGACTAGCTTACCTTTACATATGCTTGGGTAATAGCAAGATTGGGGTCGCAAGAATGGTTCTGTTGCCAAGTGAATTAATCTGTTCAGCTACAATTTGCGGAGAGACCGATCAACAGCTAACTTACGAAGTATCGTGTGAACTATCGTAAGTGGCGGTCTGTCAGCTAAAGCTCGTCATGATTAATACAAACAACAGGAGGAGCAGAGACTCACATTCTGGAAAAAGGAAAACAAGAGGACAACGATAGAGCTACAGGTCAGCTCACGAGTACTGCTATATCCTGAAAAAGTACATACCCCATAGTGGAAAGCATCAACTGTAAGAGAAAAACAATCAGCCAACGCGTTGACCTGAAGGATGCAGCTGACTTACCACTATAAGCAGAATACACATAACTTGGATCATCGGCTTCTTCAGCTGATATCTTAGCTCTCTTAGCAGCCATTGCTGCTAATTCAGCTGATCTTTGATCTATACGTGCTAATCCCGCAGGTGGATGAGCAATTTGCCAACCATCGCAGTCAAACAGATACCTAATGTGCAAATCATGCTTGGAGTCAGCTTCAAAGAATTTCATATAGACACTTTCTTGAGTACGAATAGCATAAGGCAAATTACGGAAAGGATGGATGTGAAGTGTAATTTAACTCACGTTCGACCAATTTGAGCATACAGTTTCCCTCTTTCTTCCGATTCCTGTTCAGTAATCAATTCACCTGCATAAATACCTAAAAAAGTTCCAGCTGGGATATTTGCTCTAGCTCTTACACCCCAACCTTTCCACTTTGTTTTGAACAACTCAATTTTCGTTTCTCTACTTCTACCACGTTGGATAACTCTGTTTTGACACTCAGGTGGACATCCGCAATTTTTGCCACATTCCCAAACAGCAACTGAAGTTTCCTTGATTCTACCAAGACTATGGATGAAATAGTTAAAAACACATGTTTTCCATCAGTTGGCATGACCACGATGAATCTAGAAAGAAAGGAAGTGTATTTACTTACTGATCATAAGCGAAACCTTTCATACCCAAATCATAGAAATACAATTCTTGTCTCCTTACGCAACTACAATTTTTATTGTTTGGATTGCATGGACCATCACAATCACAACCTACACCTAATTCTGGATCAGGTACATCAGGATTATATAACATATCGTTTGAATATTGGAATTCAAAGTCAGGTGGTGCACCTTCATGATCGATATCATTGATAACTCTAATTTCGTCCGCTTGAGGTTCATCAATTGAAGTACTTTGGGCCATATAAGCTTCGAAAACTGCTCTATGTAATGATGGATTATTTGTTAGATGCGGTTTCCTCCTATTCCATTCATCAATTAATTTTGTATTCAATACTCTATTAGCTCTTCCAATTCTTTCTAAAGGTGGTAAAGGATCAGGTAAAGTCTCAGCTAATATCGTATGTATATTGGTTTCCATAGATTGATTAATTTCATCTGGTATTATATGTGGGTTCTCTGCCAATGACATCTTGAAAGCACTTCGAAGTGTATATCCATTATGTTCTGTAAGATCAACTGTGTCGGAGGGACGGCTCGAAGAAGATCCAGCAGAATTATCATCGAGTATATCTTCGACATCAGATTCACCTTCGTGTTCCACAATCCATCTCCAAGCATTTCTTGAGCGGGTCGGTATGATGACCTCGACTTTAGGTGTGAGCGATCTCGCTTTTGAGGGCGAGAGGGAGGAAGCAGCGGCTATTGGACTAGATACCAAGTCATGCACAATGTGGTCGCGTTTAGGAGATGTTTCGGTAGTGAGATCTATACTGGACGCGACAGGCTGGCTCTGTGGGTAGAATCGATTTGTCAAACGCCTAGAGTCGGTGACTTTGGGAATGAAGTCTCCACTTTGGATTTCTTCAACCGAAGGTACACTACTCGACCGGCGAACATTCCTTGGATTAGATGACGCGAGATCCTGCGGTGAAGGCAAGATTTCCACCTCATCCAAGTCCATCCTTACTTCTTCTACCTCCTGCTCCACCGCTGCGTCAGTTGCTTCAGGACTGTCATCTTCTTTGTCACTGGTCAGACAATCCAAATCATCGTCATCTAGCTCGATCGGATGATGGTATGATGCACTTTGGGCAATTGAAGGTTTGAAAGAAGGATTCACTGGTAGCTCCGTTGGGATAACGGGCTTCATGTCGGGTTTCTCGTGGATGGAAGGTTGGAGTAATAGGGGATCTTCAGACTCGGATTCAGGTTGGGGTTCAACTGAAGAAGCGATTGATAACGTTGGGAGAGGATGAATCATAGATGAGTCAGCCTCGGGTTTATTGCCTTCATTCTGTTCGGCTTGGGCACCGTCTTGGACCGGTACATTCACTTCGACCTCTGTACACGCCGGCAGTGAGGTGCTTGAGCTAGGATCGTGGTGCACGGCGACAGCTGGTCCTCTGAGATCAGCAATTGGACTGATCATATACGAATCCAATGCCGCTTCCACCTCTTGAGTATCGTTAGTTGTGGGTGTCTGTGGCATGGATATTTCCGGTGTTTGAGGAATGGATATCTCCTTCTCCTCGAGGGGTTGTGGCAAGATGTTTACCGGTGTCTCTAGTATAGGTGTAGGGGTTACGGCTGGTAACAATTCAGGACCTTCATTTGTAAACGTTGGGATGGTTCGAACATCTCCCATTTGTATATCAGACGCTACCGGAATATCAGATTGCTGCTGTACTAGCGGTATTGTCGGTTCATTTGAAGTCTCCGGAATTGTTGCTGCCAAGTGTATAGCCTGTTGTATGGGCACGTCAACCATCGGTATATGACTGGATTTGATGGTTTCATCAATATTTGAAAGATTCGTTGTATCGGATTGCGTATGCGATTGTGTAGGCTGCACTGATAGTGCGATCGGTTCAATTCGCTCTGCTACAGGTTTTTGAGCCGTGTGACCTTCAAGAGCCGAAGCCTGCTCTGCTGCTGAAGGCAAGGTAGCAGGCACGACAGATTCTTCCGCCATATTGTCGACATTTGGTGATTGTATTTGCACTTCTGGTTCACTTTCACCCATCGCCATCTCATTGGATTGTTTCTGTACCTTCACGGGTTGGACGATTGCACTGTTCTGGACCGATGAAGGGACCGCGCTATCAACTGACACGATAGGTTCTGCGATATCAGGTGAATCCATTAACGAAGGACCTGATTCGATTTGCGCACGAGCCGGCCCTATTGGAGGTTCAGTCGGAGGTTCAGTTGTTTTTGGGGCAGGGACTTCAAGATTGTCAATTATCTTTTGTGACGGAGCGACAACAGTAGCATCGACGGGTGCTATTGCTTGAATGGGGGCAATATCTGTAGGTACTTCTTCATTGCTGGGCAATATGATGGGTTGTATTAGGGTATTGGCAGGAGGTTCTACAGGAGCTACGTTACTTCCCGTTAACGGTGGCGATGTATTTAGAACAGATGAAATCGCGCCATCTGACTGCCCAGGCATTTCAACATCCTGCATGGCGATGTCTTGGGATATAACAATTTTGCGTGGTAACTCATCCGAAATTGGCGTATTATCGTCCTTGACCTTTTCAGGTGACTTTGTGGGTGTTTTCGTGGAATCGCTCTTTTTGAGGACAGGCTGTTCGGAAGTGACCCAACTTGGACCCTTTTTCACTGGCAATTTAGGTTGTTCTATAGGTTCTGAAGGTAAATTGAATTCTGTTGTTTCAGAAACCACAACTGGATTTGACGGTACATCAGCAATAGGAGAGACCATTCTCCTTGCTTTTCCTTTTCTTGACCTAGAATCATCTCCATCTAGTTCAGTTGGTGATGCTGATCGTTTGTAAGATATTAATGGTTGCAGTGTAGCTGGATTCAACCATGATCCTAATTCCGGTTGGGTCATGTTCGGAGATTGAGGGTGAGGTAAAGAGAATCCACCGATCGTCACGGGGTTTGTCCATGATCCAGGTTCACCCATCACTACATCCGATGTATACTTTGAGGTGGTAATAGGAGTTGATGATGATTGAGCTGGTTTTTCAGTTGGCGGAAAAGCGGCGGGTAAACTTAAATTAGGATCGATAGATGAGGCTATGTCATCCATGGTGTCGACTTGTGGCTGGACTGTGGTCGGTAGCAGAGTTGCAGGACTTGTCCAAGAACTAGACGGTTCTATACTCTGCGGCTGAAAGGAGCTGTTGGAGGCCGATTCTTGATTCGTCCATTGAGGTGGTAATTCGAATTCTGATGCTAGCGGTAAAGACGGATCGTCCGAAATCCCATGACTAAAGCCATTTCCGACTCCATCAAGTGCATTGCCTATATCTGCCTGTACCGACGGACGGTGTGGCGGCAGTATAGCAGGTCTAAGCCAGCTGCCTTCTTCTGGTTGAACCACGAGATCTTCAGCGGTATTTGGGCGAGGAATTAAAGGTGTTATATTTCTAGGGTTCAACCAAGATCCAACAGGTGCAGCCGGTTCGTCCGATTTACCTCTAATGAGTGCAATTGAAGACGATGGCGAGAAGGGATCTAAGGTGGCAGGATTTGTCCAAGATCCAGGTTCACCCACACCTTGAATGATCATTCGTGAAGGTCCTGCTATAGGTTGGTAATGTTCACTCCCGCTTGTCTCCCTATTCTGTTCTAAGGATGATGCTCGAAAGAATTTCGACGTCCCTGTAAGTTTTAAAGAGGATGCATTGCGCTGTGATGTCAGGGTTTTGGGAGAATTTGGTCGAGCTGAGTCAGAACCTGAATCGGACAACGTAAGGTCGACAACTATGTGATTGGTAGAGGGTATATAACAGTAAGCTTCCGCATAATTGAATTGTGCTCAATGAAGCTTACCTCCACTAGTTTGAGGAGCACCTGATCTCCTTGGAGACGATGTAGATCCTGTAGGCCGAGATCTACTCCGTGAAGCTATACGACGAGGAGGTTGTCAGCTTCAATTCGAGCGAGCGTCAAAGGCGTGAAGCTGACTTACGTCCTACTTGATTTCGCGTTGGGACATCTTCATCTGAGGAATCTAATGATATCGGATCTTTAGCATTGCCTGCTATCATACAGATCAGCTATGGATATGCTCTCAAGAGAAAAGGAGGGGAAAGGAAGTCACGAATCCACCTACCACCTCTTGAAGGCGTTGACATCCTGTTTCAACCTTTCCACTTTCCAAGCTCTTGTGCTATTATGACACTTCGGTCCGCCAAGATACTTCAGTCAATTTCTATAGCTTCATCGGTCTTCGTTCGTATTGTTCCGAATCGTTGAAGGTGGATATAGTAGAAGATAATCTATCATTAATGACAAGTTGAAGAATGAGAAAAAACAACAATGGATAACGAATCCTAGGCTGTATTTTTGGTAGGAGGGTACTCTTACGTGAACATCATGTTTGATAGTTACGTTAACGTTGTTTCAAGGCGGACATCGCCGACACTGATTATCGCGTTTGATAGATTAATTATTAGCAGATGGACCAAGATAAAAGATAAAAATAATGCATCATATCAATCGTGATCTTGAAGTATCTACTTTCCATCAAATACTATATATTGCCTCAAGCAGAAACAAAAATGGCCAAGGACAATACGAAGCAACAGAATGTCTCGAAGTTCAACGAACTTATGTCGAGTAAAGATATGGGGCAAGGTCAAAAAGCCAACAAGCAAAATCCAGGTCAAAACCAATCAAGAAGTAAAGATAAAGAGAAACAACAAGATAATTTTCCAGTAGTACCTCAAAAAGATATATATCAACGTATAAACTTCTCTTATCAAGCTTCAATATTTTTACAATCTCTTGGAACCGAAGCGTCGAGCTCATCTTCCAGCTCTAATCCTAAGTCTATACTGAACACAAAAATATCAGATGTGACGACGAAAATAGATAGAAAAGGTAAACGTAAAGCTATTGAAAACAATATCAATCTTAATCATCAGAGAGAAGAAGAAGAAATGGTAAATGGTAAATCAAGTAATGAAATGGGATATAGTGACATAGCAACCAAAACAAGAAGTAAATTCAGACAATTAGCAAGAATGAGCATTAGAGAAATGAATGGTATGATAGTGCATAATCAACTTAAGTTGTGAGGATCTGTTTCTTTTTTCCCTTGTTTATCATCATATGATTCTACTTAGCTAATCCGTCAATACACCTCATTCCTTGATTTAGAGATCCATCTTTGAAAAGATCCTTATGTAAATCATGTGGAACCGTCTTAGTACCTGGATTAACATCTAGAATAAGAAATAAACGTAAGTTCAACCGGTCATCATCGTAACAAATAGCAGAAAGGTTTGTAAGTTATTGATTAATAATATTAAACAATATTGCAAAATCCTTGTTTGTACTTTTTCAATAGCAAATTCAAATTCATTTTCAATAACTCATCATACATGTTTGACATGTTCAACATCATTCTCAATTCCTGCTCCACCTCTACCGCTAAACATTGATATTGATGGTAATTTACAAATTGATAAAGAAGGTTTAGATGGGAAAATAAGACGATCAAAGAGACAAAAAATTGCTAAGAGAAGTAAGAAAATATTTCATGAGATCGAAAAGACCAATAATAATAATAATAATTCACAAATGTCAGAAAGTTCAGATACGAAGATAAATGGTATAGAATCAGGCGGTCATACGTTATGGAAAGGTGACCAAAGACTTGAAGGTTGGGGAATCAAGAATTAATAAGACGTGAATAGCACAAGCTTCTGTAGTTATCCAATTGTTGTAATATCGTCAATAACGAGGATTCAATCTCCTGCCTCTTCACATAGCTTATCAGACCACAGATCGTACTCTCGCATGTGGACTTCGCTTTTAGCCAACCATCTCTTGACTTAACATCTAACTAATTTCTGGAGAATTCCATTTTTATAGGGATTTCAATTTCAGTTCTCACACTCGATGAGTAATAACAAATCAGCCATAATGCAAATTCTTATCTACGGCCATAGAATTCATAAAACATTGCATCCCGTCTGATCTGCGAAATTTAAGCTGAATATCGCTCGGTTAGTACCATGTTGGGGGACCACTTGGGATCCCCGAGTGCTGTAGTTCTTATCTTTTTCTTTTTTCTTTGGATGCTCTAGGCAGGACATATATGACTGCCCAAATAATCAAATGAAACACTAGATCGCGATTGAAGCAATTCAGCTGATGGTTTAACTTATAGATATCAATAGAATCACATTATACTGAAACCAAATCAAATCAAATCATATATCAAACCTGGCTATGAATCAAGTTCTCTTCATTGAATCGATCGATCAATTTCTTTCATGTTTACAATTCCAACTTGAACAAGGACATAAAAAACAACCTAAACCATATCCACAACAAAATAATTTATTCCACCAATATGGTCTACCATTATTTGATGCGTCACCAGGATACCATTCTTCGTATTTGGTATTTTTATCATTTTCACTTCCAATCTTAGATGACGATGAGGTTGATGATAATGATGGTTCTGGAAGTCCATCGAAAGAACCTTGATTCGATTGTTCAAAGTTTAAACTCAAAGCTCTTTCAGAAGGTGTAGCTTGCAAGTAACTATGAAGAGGTAATTTAGGCGCAGAAGTCGTCATTGGTTCTTGAGCTGTTGGCTGAGAGCCAATATGACTTGGCTTAGATCTACTGATGTGGAAAACGATTAACTATATGTTTAGTCCAAAGCTAACTGGAAACACGACTCAAACTTATTTATAGCCTGGAGAAAGGAGACTTACGATTGAGCGCCTGTAGTGCACATTGTACTAACTTGTCTGGTGAATTTCCTGCGTGTCTACTTGAATGGGTGTAGTATGTGCCGCCAATTGGGATATCGTGCTCCCTAAGTTGTTGCCTCAATATCTGAGTTAGGATTGTGACCTCTCTCCCAACAATGCACTATGCATCTGAACTGCTTCTTCTCTCTTACTCGAAGCCCAAAAGCTGGAGGATACAGTCTGGCAAAGGAGGGTCAGTCATCAAAGGATTCCAAGCAAAATGGACGAATCGTTTCATTCCTTCAAGATCCTCTAACATATAGTTCGACGTGAAAAAGGCTACATTGAGATGCATTCATATTTGTACAACAACAATATTGCGTTTTGTGTATGCGAATCGTGCAATGACCAATGTTCTATGTATTATGATTTTTACAAGTTATCATTTTCCTTTGACGACCTTTTTCTTCCTGAACAAAACGCTGTTGATGCTGGAATCAGATTTACCAATCAAAGATGTTGGCGGGTGATTCGCGGTGACTGAATTTGATACTTTCACTGGATGATTTTCGTAGAATGACGTTGGTTTACTTGGGGACGATTTCACTAATTTCGAAGGCGACTGACCATCATCCTCTTCCCTGTCTTTACGTTTTACTCCTCCTATAGTATCCTTCTGTGCGAAATTACCAGATTTACTTTGTATCGATGTGTTGGGCGCGGCGAAGAAATCCATTACAACACCTTTAGGTTTCTCTTTTTGTATATCAGGCGCAACGAATTTGGGTGTTGTGAGTTTACGTATTTCTTTGAATTGGGATTTTCTATTATTTTGATCAATCTTAAATCGTTCTTGTGTTTTTTCTGGATTATTTTGTTGTAAAGAAGCTCTATCACTCAAATGAGATGGTAAACACTTTCGTACATTGTTAGATTGAGAAGTAGGATATGAACCTGGTATGGGTGATGTAGGTGAACTAGGCGATGATATCCTTTGCATAGGCTGTTTGAATACATTGGATTTCGATTTAGGTGGTGGTATTCTAGGTCCTTGTATGATATGCGAATGAGATGAAGTTGTCGTTGGTAGATAAGGATTCTTGAACAATTGATTAGGTTCGTTTTTAGTTCTTTGTGGTGTTGGCGGTATGTATTTACCAGACGCATGTGTTAATGCTACTCGAGCACGTTGTGCTTCTAATCGAGCTTTGGCAATTGCATTTTGGGGCTTAGGTACTATTTGATCATTTCAGGATATCAAGCAATTGATCAGTTTTCGTACTGCGCTTAGATGGCAAGTAATGCTGGACTCACCCGAAGAGCTCAATCCACCTGTACCACTACTACCAAATCTACTTTTACCCCAACCAGTACTACTTTTGGAAGTTGATCGCTTTTCCGGTATAATTTTGTCCATTACAACTATTCGCTTTGACGCTTTTTCTTCTTCCAGCTGTTTATATCTTGCTGCAACTCGGTCAGCAGCTTGGGCTTGTCGAACAGCGAAATCCTCTTTCGCTTTCTATACACTCAGAAAAGTTATATTAGCAATGGCTTAAATACAGCTTCTTTGTATAACCCTCAAACTCACCTTATACATTCTCCTCCAGCCAGATGTTCTAGGTTCACCGTGTCTATCTTGACATCTTTCGTGGAATAAAGGGAAATCTTGTAGCATGAATATCTCATAGAGCCAATCTGTGTCCTTCTTAATGTGCTATTGCGAAGTGATGGGATATTAGCTATGAGCATAGGTTGACAGCCAAGGCCAAAACAAGTGATGCAGCAGATATGACTAAGGTGATACCGGAACTGTTAGTGAGACTTACAGGTGAATTTGCTTCTACTTCAAGCAACTGCTCAATAGGCATGTCATCGATCAAAGGTTTAATTAGGGGGTACTCCAGATCTCCTATATCCCATATTCGCGAGGAGTTCATTCTTACCACTACAAATCAAAATCATGTTAGATTTCTGATTCGAGACACCATGGGATACACAACTCATAAATCTGAGATTCTTCTTCCCAGTAACCGAAATTTTTGAATATTTAACTTACCTCCCATACACAGTTTCCTCAAACTCCTCACACCTAATTCGCTTTTCTTATCATCTTCCTTTCCTAATCTTCTGATATCGTGCAGTTCTCTCAACCTATCATCAACATTCTTATACACCCTGCCCGTAGATGGTCCAGCTTGACTCGTAGGATAAATTCGAACTGAAGCTGAAGAAGTACTAGCTTTAGGTTGATTAGACGAAGACGCTATAGCTGCTGCGCTGGATATATTGGACGGAGCTGTTATGGGTTCTGCTCTGTTTATGCTTGGTAACAATGGAGTTGATTGATTCAAATGCCCAGACTCATTACCGAATATATCGTCATCTTCTTCTTCGTATTCCAGCATGTGTGGATCTGACATTTTTGCTGGATGTTATATGATCGGTGTAATGAGTATGAACAAACGATATAGCTTTTCCGAGAGCCAATGCGAATGAGACACAAAGTACAAGTGTGAATCGATTCTAAGATAAAAGAGGATCAAGAAGAAAGATAGAGATTTGACGATTATTTCTGATCAACCTCCACTCCATTCTTCGGTTGGATTTAAGGTTGCTGTTTTCGTAAGTTACTGTACGAGTACTCTACAGCCGCAAAAATGTATGATCGGCGCACGGTCCCGCAACATATTTGTCTCATCATATCCTTCTGTACATTGTTGAGAATGCTATCGCGATGAAACTGTCATACATGTACATCCAGCTTTAGATCAGAAACACAAGGGGAAGATACGATAATGCACGTAAATCGCAGTATCAACTTCGGTGGAACAGCGACCAAAAGTATACACGGTTCCAGAAGGCAATCATCAAATATGATTATGTTATAATGGAAAGAGAACTGGAAAGACCGACTTTAGGTGGGTAAACATGGAAAACCGATATGAAGTGAGAAAGATATGAAAGGAAAATGATTAGACCACATTTTGAAGGTCTCACATTACTGAATGAATAGATATGTCAGCTGATACTCGATGCCGTGAGAGACAGCCAGCTTACAAGAGCAACAACTTGATTGTTCTACCGGCGCATATGGATCTTCACCTTTTTGAAGTGGACCCCAAAGAGAAGGAATCTGAATATTGACGTTATCAGCCGATGGACCAACACTGGTTTTCCCGCCAGCTGAACTTACAAGCGGATCTTTAGTCGATCGACAATAGTTAATCAAGCTAAAAATGGGTTACGCGTAGTTAGTCGAGTTTCCATTTTTGCTTCTCTCAAAATCGTCAAAACATAGATACAGGATAATCTGGTAGGCTGAAGCACCAGTACGACCATAGTCAAAGACAAACGAATAGAAGGTGAAAATATATACTTACTTTAAACTAGCAACACTAACCATAACTCTTGGTCTGGCTAATTCTTCTCTTAATCTATGATTATGTTCCATCAATCTTCTGAGCTTCAACTCGTGCATCGTAGCTTTATTTGTTCGGGAAGACATGTTCTCGATTAAAGGTGTTACTATCACAATTTGTCGCAATTCCACACATACTAGATCAGCTACGGGTACACATCGAGTGCTGGTTTAGATTAGCTTACTGAGTGGTGATCCCTGTTAGTATGTACTGAATGTACTGAATGTTGATTATTTTGCCTTGTGAATACAGTATAATGGTATAATGATGATAGGAAAGTTGAAGAAATACATATACATATATATTTCATATGATCTGGTCATCTTCCCATCATTCACTCGTCTACTCAGATGAATAGGAAAGCGATCAGTGCAACGCTCGGACCTTGTAGTCAAGCACGGGGAATAACAGTTGAAATGCAACGCACAGACCACTTTGTATACACTAATTTAGTATATCCATGCGCACAGATCGCTTTGATGTTATACCTTATATCACTATTCCAGCAATACTGATTTGTTTGTGAGATCCTTGAATAATCTCGCTTGAGGGAGTTTAGTTGTTGAATTTGATAATACATACATTTGCATGTATACGGTACAACATTAAATTTGCTATGTAATGGGGCATCAATGTTCCTGATTGTTTATAACGGTTCCTTCTTAGAAGCCTCCTTCTGCGAACCTATCCGTTTGCCGTTTGTATCGTTTATTATTGTCTAATATGTGCGAAGTACCTCCAAAATTTAGCCCATGGAGCTGCATCAAATACAGCACCATATCTGACTTTCATCACAGAACTAACGAAACCGGTATCTTTCTTAACTCTATATAAACCAATCGCTATTATACCTAACCAAGCTATCATATAAGCTCTTAATCCCATTATTCTTTTCGGAGTTACTATAGTACGATTATTAGGTGGATTCACTATGATTACTCTTTCGATATCGTCTTCAATTTCATTTTTGTCTGTTTGCTTATTTCCTGTTTGTCCATTGTCTGATAAACTTTCATTGAACTCTTTATTTGGTTTACTCGTACTGTCGATACTTCTACTTCTACTTCGACGATTCTTCAACCAAGTAACAATCTTCATTCCACCAACTGTACTATGCCAAATACCCATTCCACTTATACTCAAATACGCTAACCAACTTGACCAATCTCTCATTAAATTATATCCAACGAATTCCCAACCTAATTCACTTGGACTTAATTCCATTATGGGTGATTCAGATCTTGAAGGTATTAATCTATGCGTCAAGATATGTGAGATTAATAATATACTTAATGGATATGCTATAATTTGATGTATCTGTTTAGGTAATCTTGCTTTTATAGATTGCCATTGCCAATTTTCAATATTTGTAGGTTGAGAAGGTATAATGAATAACAATCGTTTTAAGAATGTTGAAGCGAAATGTATGATTAACGGTGTGTATATCAAATATGGTTCGAGCGGTAGATACAGATCACGAGCTATTAACTACAATGAAGAATCACCAGGAAGATATCAGCATTACTGGTATATTGATAATGACTTAATACTAAAAGCGATCATCGTCACGATAGGCAAGCCATGACTCACCATGGTCTTTTCAGCACCTTCCAGCCCAGCTACCGAAGCGACCAAAGGACTAGCCAAATGCGGAACCAGGAATACACTAAAAACCATAGCTGATGTATTTTGAGTCAAGGTTAAAATTCTCATCACCTGTCCTCTAGCCGGTGGAAATGATCCCGATGACTTGTCAACATTCTCGTTCAGTGCCAGTTGATGAGGTAATGGTATATCCGAAGGTGGTGGTACCATGTTCCGTGACTGAAACAGGCGAGGATCGTTTTGATAAATAACCGTTTGACTGCTCTCGAGCAGAAGATAGGAAGGAGAATCAGACAATTAAGAACATGTTGATTGGTTGGACGTAAAATCGCTAATTGAAGAAGGAATTCGCGTAAGTGGAGGTCGATCGATTTAGAAAGGTAATTTAGGTCCGAGGGGTGCTAAATAGGATACAGTGGTACGAAAATCAGCTTGATAGCCTGGCTTCTAACCCCAGATGATGCAAAGCAGTATGACTGAAATGATCTTGCGACGCTACTTACAGAACACTGGCCACAGCCACTGAAAACAGTACAGAGAACTTAAACAATCATGAACAATTATGGCCATCAGGTCTGGATCACGTACAAAAATTGCTGATTTGCCCTAAAGTATTCATAAGCTATAATTGACGTCGACAGTCAGATGTCAGATGTCGTACTGACAGATATTGTAAATGACACATTTGGAATCTTGTGAAGGCTCCATTGTATATCTACCTACATGTGGATGTATTATCTTGCTCATATTTCATCCTAGCCTTCTCACTCAGCATAACTCAGAATGCGAGCCTTCACTATCGATTTCAGGCAGATTGATGTGCAACATACGGGTATGGATTCTTTGTGGAGTGGCGAAAGATTCATCATTGATCCCACTTCGAAATATCTAGAACTGCTTCCTCTCCAACGTCAGTCAGCGCTTCGAACTTCAAAGGTTCCAGAAGAGGAGTTGGTACAACATAACAAGCCAACATTGCCAAACCAGCAAATATCCGAAGGTATATCTTCTTTGAGAATCTCCGAAAAACCTCGACATGGTCTCTCATCCACTTGTAGTACAGCTCCTGATATCATCAATGATTCTGGACTTCCTCAACAAACACCAGATACCGAACTTTCCCATCTAGAAACCGAAGAAGAACAAGTCATCACACTACCAATAACCGAACAGTTGTGTAAGGGCAACCTCTTCCAATTTTGGAAAGCTTATCACCCGACTCTGGGAGGCGATCTGATTGTCAAGACAGTCAGCATGGAATATCCCCCTTACGATAATGGTCCCGAAGCCAGATGGTTCGATCCCGATATCATCTTAGAGCAGGTTAAGAGGGAAGAAGCCATTATTCTTGGTCAGCTATCCGATATACAAGGTACTGTGGTACCTAGACATTATGGTTTCTACCAATCTAGTAATCATCTAGCAGTACTGATGGAGTTTTGTGGTTATCCCGTTGGTCACCTTGGATGGTTTCAGCTTAATGAACCAACCCTGTGAGCTTTTCATCTTCCTTCTTTGGTCTGACGATTTTTCTCCTTTGGAACAATCGGAATTGATGTTACTTTGAATTTTGGAACCAAATTAGAAACAAAGTATTTGCAACATATGAACAGATCCATCTTAGGGGAATTCGACATTATGATCTTTCAGGGCAACATTGGCTGGTTGACAGTAATCATCGTATTCGTATCGTCGACTTTAAAGCATCTCAAATTCGTGTTCTCAAGAATTTGGACGACGTGTGGATATTAATACATGAAGCATACTACCTCCGCTTATTTTTTGCGAGGGCTTTCAAACCTTACTTTCATCCGTAAGTTGATCTCTCTTGGCTCATAAAATGTCGTCCTACTGGCAAGAAGGTCAATAGTGCGCTTTTCAAGGGAATAAGGGGGCGGCTTGATGCCGCGTACAATCCTATCTTATTTTTTTGGGAAGATGGAGATGGGGAAGCAGCTAACGGGAAGCTATTCTTCTGTTCTTCTTTCTTTATCTGTAGGCTCACTGAAGCAGCACGATACGGATCACAACTTTCACCAGCTGATCAACAGTCTATCGTGGATAATGCAAAAGCTGGGACGTATTGACATGTCGCTTTTAATTGGTTACAAGAAGGAGTCGAAACTACTGGATTTGTGGACGAAAATGTCAAAATTTGCATGGTTATGTGATATGTCTGTTACAGTCTAATATTATTCTATAATTCACAGAATTCTTCGATATATTCGCACAATAATTTAACAGATTCGAAGGCGACGGCATTGTACAGTGAGGCTCGAATACCTATAATCAGAAACATTAGCTTTAACTCATAGACCTGATTGTGGAAGATCCACTCACCACCAACACTTCTATGACCTTTCAACTGTTTGAAACCTTTGTTTTCTGCACCTTCCAAAAATTTCTTTTCTTTTTCTGAATCACCTTCAATATTAAAAGTAACGTTCATCCAACTTCTAGCATTTGAATCTCTTACTACTAATTTAGCTTTTTGTTGTTTTTCAGCTTTTTCCAAAGTTTCATATAATAATTGTGATTTTTCACGATTTATATCTTCTAAACCTTTTAAACCACCTTTATTTTTAATTAAATGTTTTAAAACTAAAGCAGAAACGTAAATTGGGAAAGTTGGTGGTGTATTATATAAAGATTTATTATCTGATAAAATTTTATATTCATATGTAATTGGTAAACAAGGTAAACAACCTAATTCATTTTGAATTTTTGTTGTATCTATTAATAAATCATTTCTAATAATTAAAACTGTTACACCTGATGGACCTAAATTTTTTTGTGCACCTGCATATATAATAGCATGTTTTTCAAATTTTTTAATTGGTCTTGAAATAAAACTCGATGAATAATCTGCAACTAAGTTTACACCTTCTGGAATTAAATCAAATGGAAATCCACCTTCTTCACTATCTTTATCGTGTGGGAATTGAATACCATTTATAGTTTCATTCTCACAATAATATATATATGCAGCATCTTTTGAAAATTTATATTCATCTTTGGAAGGTAATCTAGTCCAAGAAGATGATTTTGTTGAAGCTGCTATTCTAGGTTCACCGAATGAAGGACAATTTGGGAATGGTGCTGCACATAATCTTTGTGCTTCTGCATATGCTTTAGATGACCATGATCCGGTTAAGACATAATCTAATATAGGTGGTTTGAATTCTTCTGCTGGGACTGGATGAGCTTGTCGATGAGCAGCTAAAAGGTTCAAAACTGTAGCTGAGAATTGTCCTGTACCTCCTCCTTGAGTGAATAAAACGGTATAATTATCTGGAATCTGTAAAAGTTCCCTTAAATCGGCTGGAATAGATAGGAAACGTGGTTGAATTAGTTGTTAAACATTACAAAGCAGGATACAACAGAGTGAACAACTCACCCTCTGCACCTTCGATAACAGCTTTGAATTCTTTTCCTCTATGTGACAATTCGCAAATACCCATACCGATATCTTCATAATTCAATAAACCTAAAGCAGCTTCTTCCAACACGTTAGTGGGAAGAGGTGAAGGTCCAGCTGCAAAGTTATGTACTTGTTGTCGAGTAGGCATTTTTAGTGATGTCTTAGATTTGTCTCTTTCTATAAATATGAGAGTTAAATCGATGTGAGAGATGTAGATATCCGATGTTCAAGTACAAAAGCAACAAGCTGTTAAATGTACCAACTTTTTCCAGGATATCCCGAATACTCGTAAATAATCAGATCATATAATCACAACAAAGTCAATCTCGCCATCGATACGGGATTATATCGAGTCAAGATATCTATCCATCGTGGGAAAGTACACGATTGCAAGTTATATAAGGTTAAATCATGACAGGCACGAGATCAGATTATGTAACTATCGTTGTTATGATGAATACAACGTTAACTAGAGTATACTACACTGAAACAGAAGACACAAGATAAGACGGACAATTCTCATCACTGTATAATACCTTGCAGCAAACACATCATACCTGAGCATTTACTTGATATGCATTGAACGAATATCGTCCCAGATCATATGTACCGTGAATAAGAACCAAAGAGCCCAACACTGATATTGGAACAACCAATATCTGATGAAATTTGGCACCAATTATCATACCGTTTTGCGCATGACGTTGTAAAGTATAATCAAGGTTTGATTCAGAAGTAAGTGTCTTGCATTTCTCCATTCAAACAGATAAACATACACAAGATCACTGAACGTTATCATTCTTGATTGTTACTAGGGAAGCATGTAAATGTAAAATCGCGCTGTAAACGACTTTTTACCAGTTTGTAATCATGTATGTCTAAAAGAGTCAGTTGTAAATGTATTGTAGATAAAAGCATCTATCCCGGTACCCCATCTGCGCCAAAACCCAAACAAAGGGACACATCTACTTCGTGATCAGTATTTGTCGACAATGTCATCGATCAACGTATCTGTACGAACAGCAGCTTTACTAGCTTTATCTCAAGATATCTGCGCTTTAATCTCACTTACGATAGAATCTATTTTATCTACTATCAACTATATTTATCGATTTATTCTTTATCTATTTGGTTTAGGAAATGGAGTTACACTTAACAAAGAAAGACAAAATCGAAGAGAAAGTGGGAAAGGTTGTGGGATTGTCATTTTAGGTGCTGATCAAGGTATGTCATTACCTGATTTACCCAGCTTTCTAGCCGATTCCTGATTATTTAGTCAATAAAGTCAGTTTCACGCTGATAAAAACCTGTTTCATAATAGCTGCAGGACAAAGTCTTACACTTCATTTAGCTAAAATAGGATACACGGTATTTCCTTTGATTCCATTACCTTCACCTTCATCACCTTCACATACATCATCTGCCTTGACACATCTATTATTAACTTGGTCAAGTATACAAAAGAGATTAAGATCAAAATTTCCTGGTCATTCAGGTAATGTCGTCCCTGTTATGATTGATCCTGAATATAATCTAGATGATAAACGGTTAGATAATGAAGAAGAAGGAGGAGAAGGTAGATTTCAACATGCTGGTGAAACTGTTAGAGCATATTGTAAAGAGAACGAATTAACTTTAGTTTCAATCATCTGTACAAGTGGAAAACTCAAAACTCCATCAATGACCGTCAATGATACAGCCAATTTCAATCTGCATCAAGCACCTTTCAGAAGATCAAAGAACGTTAATGGTAAATCAAGTAGAATGACAGGAGATGTCTCGCCTACATCAATGCAAAGATCGTTGTCTGCTCCTTCATGTTCTTCACCTGGTCATGATGACAATCCACCCGCGAGATCCAGTGATTCCACCGGACATGAAATGAATTTGATAGATGAGACTACCTCAATTACGAAAGTCAATCCACCTTCAAAGTCAGCCGGTACCATCAAAAAACCCCCTGTCATTCCACAACCTTCACTACCAATACATGCTTTGACGTTATCAGAACAACCAACTCTATTATCATTATATCGATCAAACATCCTCGATCCGTTATCAATAATCAAAGAATTACACGATTTATTGTCTATATCAAATACCAAAAATTTGCCAAGAGGTAGAATTGTGTTTGTAAACGGTGAAAACAATGGTAAAATTGTTGAATTAAATAACTACGATAATGGTATAGATACAATGTATTATGGTTATGAGAAGAACAAAAGGGCATTTGAGTTTATCGATACTGTAAGAAAAGAAATGATTAGTCTTGTTAAGGACGAGATGAGTGGTGTTGGTGTTGATGTCTGTCAGGTTATTGTCGGCAAGTTATTTTATGTTGTCTAGTTGCACTAGAGCGGAGGCTAATGGGGTGACTGCTACCGATAATGGTGTTTCAGGTCCGATGTCACCTCGGATAGGTACAGCAGGATATCATTTACGTCGTTCAAGTGAAGACAGCAACGAAGGCGCTTCTGCTATTCTAGACGATACCTTGCAAAGGTTAGCTAAGTTGATCAGAATATTTCGTGACTCAAAAGCTGATGATGATCGTAGTACCAAATACAACTTCCCTTCCATCTTGTTCTCTTCTCCTGGTACAGTGAAGAAATGTGAGTTAAAAACACCGTATTTATGTTTATTCCAACAGAATGTTCCCAAGACTCATTATTACTGCTATGTGTGCTTAGCGCGAGAAATTGTAAGTTGCTCTTCTGATCACCCTCGATATTCCAAATCGGCCTCTTTTTATCTGTTGAACGCAACGGGAAATCCAAGATATTGATCCCATTCTGACTTTCATTCACAGGCTGTATCAGTAAAGTTGAATCTTATCAAACGATTTTGGGCGGTTGACGATGCTTTATTATTTTCTTCGGTACGAAGAGCCATAGAAGATCCTTATGCTAGGTCCTATCATAGAGCAGGATTAAGTCCTATTATACAAGAGCTTATTGGTATAGTACCCTTCAATCTGGGTTTCAAATGCCAAACTATCATTGTTGAAATGGTAAAGATTGTTCTTGAGGTTCAATGGACATTGAATGAATGGTGGAGAGGCTTTTTGGGGGATAGTAATGATGAGTATCCGTTGAAGAAATAGAGGTGGAACGTGGGGGACTGTTTCCAAGGAATTTAAGGTTACCTTCATTTCCGTTTTTAACGGCATCCAAGAACATCCTATCTTGTATTATCATCAACATCGTTCATGCTTTAATCATTGAGCGTAAATATACACACATGTTGTACCAGTTGCAGTATAAAACAAATGAGGACGGGGTAGACCAGTCGAGTCGAATCAAGTTGTATCAATTCTTCCATCTTGTACATTTTTATTTGTCCTTTTCTCGCTCCTTCATTGCTTATCAAGATTCTGAGGTTTCTAACATATATACATACATCACGATTTTATACATTGCACGCCGTCTTTTACCAGACATATGTACATCCTAGTTAAGCTAGACGACATTTTCACGAATTCTAATATGCTACAGATCTTGCTTTATTATCCAGATACGATCGCTATTGTCGAATGATCCGTTTTTCTATCCTGTTAGTATCCCTGTTCTGTGAAAGACTTAACTGGGTCTAGCATACACTCTCGCCTACTTCTCCGATGTCATAGAGGAAGAAGAAGAAGGAGGAGGAAAGTAATTAGGTATGACAGATTTATAAACTTCCTCGTCTTTTTTAGAGAAAACCACGTAAATTACACGAGTGACCTAAGAGAGAACGAAAGAAGGAGAATTTAAACATTATTTTATGAAGTTGCATGACCCTTACAAGATTTGCTTCAACTTACAGATTGGTCATTCTCTAGGAATTTCCTAGTTGTTTTGATAGCAATTTCAGTTGCATCTTTTATGGGATAACCATCTGAAACCATATATACATAACATTCAACCTTAATGATTAGCAAATGAGTTTTTAGACGGAATATATATATACTCACAAACACCAGTTGAAATACTTGAGAAACCAATAACTCCACCATCATATTTTTTACATAGATTTAATGAACTCTCATAACATGATTGTAATTGATTTTGACATTTTTCCTTGTGTTTAGATGAATATATAGGTCCAACTGTATGAGCAACGTATTTTGATGGTAACTACAATATCGTGAAATGTTCCGAATCAGCCATTAACATCCAAGAATACAAAGTAGAAGGGGGTAGTTAGCCTGTTGTGTCAAACTTACCTCATAACCTCTTGTAACTTTAGTTTCACCAGTTTCAGCACCACCTAAACCTTTACATTCATCTAATAATTCTGGTCCTGCTGCTCTATGTATAGCTCCATCTACACCACCTCCACCTAACAATGATGAATTTGCTGCATTCACTATCATATCAGCCTAGAAGGTAGGGTGAAAGCAGCGTTATCGTGGTGATATTAGTCAGTACACCAATAAATGTTAATAAGGTTGCTCATCATGGACACACCTTGAGCTTAGTTATATCACCTATATCATTCAGTACAATAAGAGTATAAGCTTGATCCACTGTACTATTATTGAGGGTATAAAGCAACTTACCTCGCCAGATACTGACTCTCTTATTTAGAACTTCATCGTGGTTGTACTTCACTTCGCCATCTCCAGCAACAACCTCACCAGAAGAATATAGATCAGCTAAAGTCGGTATATCTGATGGGGAAGTGCTCATTTTCCTTGTGGACAAGTTATAGTGAAGGTAAAGTCGAGATGAGGTCGCGATTTGCGATCTATGTACGTCTTTCGTAAAGCTGTTTCTGAACAATATACGAGTATGTGCGAAAGACATATGTGTTCAGAAAGGTTATTTCAGTTGAAGAAGAAGGAAATATAGATAGAAAATGAAAAGAAAGGATTATCATTTATGTAGTATCCGCTCGCAAGAAGCTTTGCATCTTAAATGTTGACACGTCATTTTGGCTTTCTCCGAGACCCGTGCGCAACCATATATGTATACTAATTCACAACAACGCATAATTCGTACTTAATGCTTCGTGTTTTGTTCTCGATAGCGAGAGGTTTGGCGGGGAAGAGATGAATGACGGTGCAATGTCATATCTATACATATTATACAACAGCTACTTCTATATTTGGTTCTATACCGTAGTTTTTCATTATGCCAGATATCCCAACCAGCTAATCATATCTCATGTAACGTTTGAGGAATCAACCTGTTCGAAAGAGTACTGATATAGGAAAGCTAGTGATCTATCGATGTTGAGAGTGAGAGAGACCAATATGAACCATGATAACAAACTTGTAGTCTTGATGACATATAATCTATTGTTCCATTCTTTTTCCATTTACCGAAACAAAGTGATATACCACTATCATAGCCATAGCTGCGATACCGAGACCGTTAGAAAGGTTTGTGAGAGTATCGTCGGAAATCATGATGTTCTATAGATTGTATGCTATGTTGGAGTCGCCCATTAGCTTGACCAACTACAAATACAGAGTTGTGTTTGAGAAAACTCACTGTAAGGTATTTTATGTGTGTAGCCGCAGTCTAATTTAAGTTAGAAATGATTTCCTGTTGATTTTCAGATTTGAATGGCCGATTAAGTAGGATCTGAGAGTAATATATGATCTCCTCTTGCCAGCTTGACGTTTCCTGCTTTTTTGCTTGTCAATTATGTGAACAGCGAAAAGAATGGGAAAAGTGAATAGACGATGAAGATAGTACCAGTAGTTACGCCGGTTGAGAACTCAACGTTGCTCCGGAATTGATCTGATGTTTCGCGCTCAGTTAACGTCATAACAACCATCATTATTACCAGATGATAATAACAATATTCAACTGTATTTATTGCCTTTCTCTTCTTCTCAAGCCTTTTTAAGCAATTCACCTACATGGATCATCATGGCAGGCTTTTCGATACATCCATTATTGCCATCTCTGAAGGTCAAGGTGACAGCTATACATCAACAAGGTACGTCGTTAAGATCACTAACTATCACCCGGAGTCCATCTCAAGCTAATCTCGTGCAAAACAGATGATAGGTTATACATCGGTCTTGCGAACGGATCTTTACAGATATACTCTTATACAACTCCACCAGGAGATGAGGTACCAAAAGTTGAATTGCTCAAAACACATACTTTAGGCAAAAGGCAGATAGATCAAATCGGGATACTAGGAGAATCAAAACAGATAATAATCTTATCTGGTAAATCAGATATCTTCAATTGGACATGGCGTGTGATGACCTTAGCTGATACCTTGTGCTCGAATGCCTTTAGATACTGTTGTAACTCTATATTCACTTCCTGATCTACCGAAAAAGGGATCTACAATACTAAATCAAGCTAGATCAGCACATTGTTTCGCCAACACGGTATATACAACGAATAAAGGGAAGAAAACAGATTCTACCGCTACTGTTGACAATGGAGTGAAAGAGCTGTTGATAGTTGGATGTAGGAAGAAAGTGGTTGTTTATGGAGCAGGAAAAGGCGGATTGAAAGAAGGTTGGGTAAGTGTTACTGTTTTGTGCATTAATTCCTTTTCTACTCTTTGCAATGTGTACAGGGGGATTGATAAATTTGGTTTATATAGGAACTGAATTTACCTCATTCACCAAGACACATCATATTTCCTTCAACACCTTCATTAAATTCGGTTCCAAGTCTGCCAGAAACTATACATTTACTATTCACAACCCAAACATCAGTTCTATTACATATAAATCCCACATCATCAGCAAATAGATTAAATGTATCTGATATCACTACTGCCCCAGCACCACCTTCGAGTTCATCTAGCTTGACGACTGAAGAAGGTGGTGGAAGTGGTATGACAATGGGAATGGGTGCTTTGACGGGATTAGGTGGATATGTTGGTTTAGGTACGAAATCAGCTGCACCTTTAGGTATAAGGACAGTCGGAGGAGAAGTATTGTTGGCTAGAGATGGTAAATTTATCTGTTCTGCCTTATGAAGGATTATCAGCTGACGCATATCACACTATAATAGATCTAGGTGTTTTCTTGTCAAGTGAAGGAAATTATACAAGGACTGAATCTCTGCAATGGCCTGGTTCTCCAGATGCATTGGGTAAGTGTGACTTCCTTGGTCATATTGTGCTATACTGACTCAAGCGTCGACATGTTGTTCTCCAGCATTTGCCAATCCGTATATACACTCTGTTGTACCCGTACTGCCATCATCGACAGCCTCAACATCGTCAGCTATACCTATACCGACTATTCAAATTCACCTGGCACCTACTTTAGCTCTTCGTCAAGCGATCACACTCCCAGCACCTTCTACGGGCGGTCTGGCAGTCAGTCATATGATAATACCACAAGGAGCTCTTCCATCGGCTATACCAGCAGATAATATGTCGTCTTCAACTAAAATGTTGATTACTTCCACACCAACTGACAGACATCTGTCGCAATCTGAAGGAAGTTCGATATGGGCCTTGAATTCTAGTGACATAGGGGAAGAAGTTGATCAACTTGTTAGAGAAGGTAGAGTTGGAGATGCCATCGGTCTAGTGGAAGCTGTTGGGGAGAATGGTCTGCCACCGGTAAGCTTGATTCGTATATGCCTGAGGACGCAGACCAAGCTCATTCTCTTCGCTCTAAGTCACGCCGTCTACCCCACCTCAAAACATTACAAGCGGTTACACAAATCGCTAAAGGGGAATATCAAGCCGCAATAGAAACATTCTTGATATTCAATGTCAATCCAGCTTTAGTGTTATCACTATTCCCCGCTGAAACCATCTCAGGTAGATTACATGTACCCAGGGACAGATGTATGGAACTGTTTGGCGCTGTGGAGGGAGCGAAATTGGAGCCTACCAATGGTGCGGAGAAAGAGGAATCGACTGCTAAGGGAATACTGAAATCTGTTGCTGGATTAGGTGGACTAACGAAAAAGAATAGTGTAAATGGCTTGAAGGATATGGCCAGTGATGTTGCCAGTATACGAAGTGGGAAAAGTGTTGATAAAGAGGGTGACAAAGAGAAAGTACCAATAATGAAGGAGGATGATCGTAGGTGTTAAAAATGAAGATCTAATCTCCAAATTCTGATCGAAAAAAAAATAGCTGATGATCGTTTTCAAAACTAATTTTGTAGCTATACCACCCCGTGCAGCATTAGAGGCATTGATGTATTTCTTATCTGATAGAAGACAAAAATTAGCTGGAGCAATAACGACAAACCCTTTACCTAAAGAATCATCTTATCCTGCACTGTCAACTCTATCAGCTGAGGAACAACATGCTTTACCCTCCATACCATTCACAGAATTGAGTCCCGAACAATTATTAAGAGTTGCTCAAGTTATTTATACTGGTCTAATTAAAGTTTATTTAGTTGCTAGACCTGTTTTAGTTGGTAGTCTATGTAGAATTGAAAATTGGTGTGATGTCGAAGAGGTTGAAGAGTTGCTTAAAGCTCAAAGAGCGAGTTGCGTTTTTACCATACTGGTTCTGCTTCTAGCTAACAGAATATATTCTTGTAGAAATTTGGCGATTTGATCGATCTGTATCAAGGGAAAAAAATGCACGCTAAGGCCCTCAAAATGTTACATGAGTGAGTTCATGAATTTTTATCTCCTTTATAACTTCCTCATAAGCTAAATGACCCCGATGTGAACAGATTGGCAGAAGATGAAGAAGACAAACTTGATCGATATCCACCCACCATTCGATATCTTCAGAAGCTTGGTTCCTCTGAACTTGACTTAATTCTTGAATCATCGAAATGGGTCTTCAATGAGGATCCCGCAATGGCCTTACAGGTTAGTCTTGCGCATATAAATCATTGAAATTACTGCTGATTTCCATTTCTCACTAGATTTTTACTGCAGATGAACCTGAAGTGGAATCTCTCCCTAGATCGGATGTCATGCGATTCCTGGAGAAAACCGACCAAGAAGCTTGTATTGGTTATCTGGAGCATATAATCAATAATCTAGGGGAAGAAGGGCCAGATTATCACGACAAGTTAGCTGAATTATATCATGCTCGAGTGAAGGCTGTGGAAGGGAAAGCGGAGGATGAAAGTGAGTCCAAGGATCTACCTATGCAAGAGGATATATGTGTTAACCGTCATTTCGAACTTAGACCAGCGTGAAGAAGCGTACAGTAAACTGTTAGAATTCCTCGAACAATCTAAACAATATAGACCTTATAGATTAATCAGTAAGCTAGCTGCGGAAGGTAAGTTGACGATCAGCTGTAAATCTCGTACTACCTATTTTCAGCTAATATCAAACCCAAACGCAGAAATGCCCGAAGCTCGAGCAATCTTATTGGGTAGAATGGGAAAACACGAAGAAGCATTGAAGATATATGTATATAGGTTAAAAGATTACAATGCTGCTGAAGCGTAAGTAGCGTGTCGTATATAAGTGAAATTCACACTTAATTTAACTGTTGTAGGTATTGTATACGTGTATATTCATCAAATTCTGAAATATTCTTAACACTATTAAAGATATATTTAAGACCAACTGAGTCTGACTCTATAATACAGAATAAAGAGGATGAAAGAATTGAAAGAAAATCATCATCTTTGTTAGAACCAGCTTTAGAATTAGTTTCAAAACATTCTACATCATTAAGACCTTCACCTGTATTAGATTTATTACCACCTTTAGTACCTATTCAAGATGTACATCAGTTTTTCATGAGAACTTTAAGAGATAATCATTCGAAGAAAAATCAATCAAATATAATTAAAAACTTAATCAAAGGTAGAAAAGAAGAATTAGATAGAACTTTATTGAATCTTGAAGTTAAAAGAGTTAGAATTAATGATCAAAGAATGTATGTTTCTTCTTTTGCGATTTACATTGGCTTTTCCTCAAGCTACTAAATATTTGAGATAAATGCTAATATCGCTTGACTACTATCTTTGTTGATGTAAATCAAATAGCTGTCCTCAATGTCATAAACGTTTAGGTCAATCTGCTATTGCTGTACATGCCCCTCGGTAAGCTTCCATCCGCTTCTTCGAACTCCTGTTGGTAATTACAAGAAGGGTTCCGGCTGACTAGACTTTACACTAACATAGCGGCGAAGTAACTCATCTTCACTGTAAAGATCCATTCAGCAGTAAATTAACTTCATTAAGGGGATGAGGGTTTAAGACACGATTTCTTCTCTTGTAGATCTGTCTCGTTGAATTGTACTATACATCCGGACTTCCACGCTTCTTCTATACCTAGCACTTATATACCCCATATCTCAGTGTATGCAATGATCAAAATGTATCGTTCGAACTGTTTTCCTCTCAAGGTGATTTATTAACTTCATCAAAATTATTGATTATACTTGGTCATTACTTCTATACAAAATACGACTACATCATATATCAAAGATCCCATATGAGTGGAAAAGACTAATCATAATTCATTATACTTTCTTTCCCAATCCGTCGATATCCTAATGTACCGCTGATCTTGAAGTAGAATTCTTATTTCTATGTTTACCTTTCACTTTATCAGCTATATACTTTCTTCTAGCCTCTTGTTCCAGACTCGTTTCAACCGAGTTCTTCATTATTGGAGTTGCTGCTTCTTCACGCATTTCATCTTGTATCTCAGCGTTTTGAACTGGTTGATTATTAGGCAAAATGTCGTTGCTCTCGTTCTCTTGGAGTACGGAAGGATCATTTGTCGTATCTTGTTGATCAGTGTCGTTATCGTATTCATTCATGTCTATATCGGAGATTTCTTCTTCCCCCTCAAACTGATCCTCTTCCTCACCCTCGTCCCCTTCTTCGGCCTCACCTTCACCTTCGTCCTCGTCCTCTTCCTCTTCCTCATTGTCGTCGTCCTCCTCGTCCGATACCTCTTTAACAATCACATTGTTGTTTGCAGATTTTCTTGCTCTGTGGGGTTGTTGTGTTTCATAGTCTTCGTCATCATCATCATCAACATCATCATCATCGTCGGATTTTTCATCCTCTGATTCTGATCGCGAGTGATTTACCAGTTGACTTGTGGTATAAGTAGAATTTGAAGCCATTTTTCTCGCCGCCCTAATGACGGGTACTGGCGCAGCTATCTTTCGGATTGCTTTACTTTTGTTATTTGGACCACGAGCACGAGTCTTCGGTGCTTTAGTAGGGATTTTCGTTTTAGGGTTTTTGACTGCTTGAATACGTGAAGATTTGGATTTAAGAGGAATCTCGACGATAGGTTGTGATGATGGTAGTCTTGGGCGCTTTCTGCCTGGATCCCTGGCGGCATAAGGTTGGTCATTTTCATCATTTACTTCTGAAGAAGTTCGTTTATTGGACCGAGCAGCATATCGTTCTGATCTGGATTGTCCATTAGGAACGGTACTTATAGGTGCCATCGAAGGATCATCCAATGTAGGAACCAAGGGCGACGTTGGTAGAAGGTCAGAAGCATTGGGGAAATCCTCTTGCGAAGCATCAGTAAGGTGAATTTCTGGTTGTATCGGGTCAATCTACAAATTTAATCAGTATCGTAAATCTGACCAAACAGTAAGCAGAACACGTACGTCTTCAAGTGACGGAAAGTCTCCACCATTTTGATCGTCTTCGACATCGATAGAGTTGTTGCTTGCGACAGGTAGTGGGAGCTATAAGCATAAAGTTAGCAGATCCACTCATGATCTCACAGCATTTCTTACTCACACTGTCTGGGTCTGGAAAATCATCATCATCTCCCAATGCTGCTTCATCATCTTGTGAATTTGAGGCAATTGAATTGTTTGCAGCGACATGTTCTTCATCTATCTCAGCATCGTCGTCCGCTTCATGACTGTCAATATCTCGCTCATTTAGATCGACCTCCTCTTGGTGCCCTTCCATATCGACATCATCACCCTCATTATCACCATCATCTTGTTCTTCTTCCTCATCCTCTTCTAAAGCAGCTTGTTCATCCCTCCATTGCTTATACTCTTTCATTTCATTCTCATAATCTTCTCTTTCTTTTGTACCTCTAGCCGCCCAAGCTCTAACTCTACCATTGACTATCAAGTTCTGATTTTGTCTTCTTCTTATAGTTGTTCTTAATTTATCTTTCATATGTTGGGTATTATACCATTTTAAATCTTTTGATAATTTACCAAATTCACCAAATAAGTAATAAACCATTCTTAATGGATATTCTTCTTCTAGTGGTATTTTTTGTACAGATCTGTATAGCAGTAGCTCTTCTGACAACGTCCATTTCCTTTTACCTGTTAATCTACAATAATGTGATTGTGAATTATGTGTTTTCCCAAATAATCTAGATTGACTTTGTGATTCAAAAGGTTTAACATCAACGTCATAAGGTAATACCCATAATTCATTTGGTTCCAGAGGTGATCCATCTTCATCATGCAAAAATGGATCATCCTCTTCCCTTATCAAAGGCACTTGACTACCCCTTTGTCTTCTATTGTCTAATCTGGAAGGGTGTGATCTGGATACAAATGCGTGCAGTCCTAACGCATCTTGAACTGTCTGAAGTGGCGGATCGCTCTCCACTTCATTTATATACTGAGGTTCTTCTGCCGGTTCACGCTTTACTTCGACTGTTATTGGACCTTCGGAACCTGAGCGTAAGTAACTCCCGGGTGGTGAGGGGGGATGTATAAGAAGTTGTCTATCCTCGATATCCTCATTGGGATTCGGGGGAATGAAAGAACGGGCTTCATGGCTTTTTCGTGGTCGCGACGAAAGATATTGACCCTGTGAGGTAGTATGACCAAGCTGATGTTCATAATCGTCATTATCACTATCAGAATCTAAGTCGTTGAGATCAGCGTCGGGATCATTGAGGTCTGTTTGAGCTTCCGATTGGTCGCTGGTGTTCATGTTGATACTCCGCCCAGCAGCAAATTGTGATTCGGACGGTAGAAGATTGGCGAATTCGTCATATTCAAAGTGAATATCGGGGACAACATCTTGTTGCTTTCTAGCAATTATACCAACCGGGTCGAATTGACTATCTGAAGGTAAAAGATCACTAAATTCACCACTGCCATCTACTACATTTTCGATGGCCTCTTCCTCTTCCGATTCTTCTGTAACCGAGGAGGAATTGAAAACTAGTGTGTTCGGTTTGATTTGAGGTTGAGTAAATAATGGCTTTGGGATCGGCGTTGAGATCTGCGAGGATGCAGTAAATGGTCTCGATATACGCAGGGGTGGTGGAGAGCTTCGAGGTGTTATTTCGATTAGACGAGCAGCTACGGTAGCTGAGACTGATGGGGTGTATTGGTTGGGCTGGGATGTTAAGTGGGGTTGGGGTTTGTCATTATCGTTATATTTCAAGTTTATATTATTATCGTTGTCTTCGTCTTCGTCTTCGTCTTCGTCTTCATCGATCGACTGACTTTCCCATTCTACTCGAACGGCATCATCCTGCCTTTTTGTCCAATCGAATTTTGGCACAGTAGAGGGCTTGCCACTAAGAATCTGACCACTTGAGTGTGAGACAAAGGACGAAGGTGCAGCATCTTTGACGGTCCATCCTTCTTCGTCATCGTCTGCTGAGCGTTGCGCGGAGGTCGGTTCAACGACTTCCTCTTCGAAATTCGTACTTTCTTCAACGTTTTCATCCGGAACTTCGTTTAATATATCCACTTGATATTTTTGTGGCACTTGATCGTTCTCTTCGATTCCGAACTCGGCTGCTGCTAAAGCTAATATATCCATATCTATTGGTTCCCCATCTGCATCTTCTTCTTTGTCATCGTCTTCTTGATCGTCATTCTGAGGATTACGATCTAGCAAATTATCTCTCACTATCGTTCTTTCCGCAGCGTCTTCTGAAATTGAAGTACTGCTTTCAGACCAGTCTGCGATCTCTGTATCATCTCCTTCAGCTTCTGAGACGTCACTTTCTCCTAATTGAGATTGACGAGACTCAGCATCTTGGGCTGATGCAATTAAGAGTTGTCTTCGCGAAGGTGTGAGCTATTCAGCAGAGTAACGGTCGTAAGCCTGCCTTCCGATGGGTGAAAATAGGTATAAGCTTACTAAAGTATCAATGGGACTGGCCAATACCTCGTGTTGAACATAGGCTATAAGCTCCGTTTTAAACTTTTCATAAGGATATTTCCGCTGAAGGTTCTCAAGACTGATACTGGCAAGCTATGAGGAAGCGCGTTAGTTTAGCGTCATCGTCAGATAGAACAGAAAATCAGCTTACTTCCTCTGTCCTTCGTCTAACCAAGCTTTCCCATCTTTCTTCTACGCTTGCCTTCTCTTTATCGTAGCCTGGTTCATCGAAATCCTCTAAAATACTCCAATAGCTAAATCTGCCAACGGCTGACGGCGAAAATAACTCGGCTAATAATGTTCTGGGTGGTTCCGGAAGTGCAATGTCAATGAGATCTAGACTATGGATAAATGGTTCTTGATATAGTAGAGCGATCTTGATATTACCTAAGTCAGCGTATTACTATATAGATTTATTTTAACACAGATTACAACATACCTGAGTCGCAAAATCCAGCCATAATCGGAGTGCAATTTCGCTCGTTTTCCTTTGTTCTGGTACAACTACGAGCCAAAACCTTTTCCAAGCTGTCAAAAGAAGACTATTCCGCTTCTTGACTCTTCTCATGAGTTCCAAATCATTTTGATCTGTATTGTCTTTCCCCTTATTTCTCGTACTTCTCCGACGAAGTTGAATATCATTCTCCTCGTCTATATCTAAATTAGGAAAAGATATTCCAGCTTCATCAGGTCTTGATATTATCCATACAAAAGTTGCAAGATTTGATAAAGCCACTGCCCTAGCTAATATTTGAGCATTCAAGGTGTTTTGTATATTGAGATGTAGTGAATGCAGGGTGTCATCGTATGAAGGGAATGGAGGTGAATGAGGTGGGAAGAAATATGATTGCCTGATACCTGGAGAAATCGAATCAGCTGATACTGATAGTATAGAAACAACAGATCATTTTACATACCAAAAAAACCGTCCCAAGCTTGTTTTACTTCATCATTGACAGAACTTCTCCTTCTTTTATTTGTATCTGGACTCAAAGCGGATTTGACAAGGGTTACAAGGCAGTCTCCAGCTACGTCTGCCAAAATTTCAGCCCTATTATTGATATTCATACCTAAGACATTTTCCCCTGTTAAAGATTTCCGTATAACCGCTTTCTGCTTATTTGTTCTCAATGGAGGCGTTAAATGTACTGAATAATGTGAACCTCCAGAATGTTTACGCCTATGTCTGGAAGTATTCGGTGTCGAGGCATAATCAGGCGGTTGAAAAGATACTGATCTGTTCCTCCTATCGGATACCTTGGATGAAAGATTCGGTGATGCAAGATGTCCTTCATCATCGACTGTTATATTCCAAGATGATCCGTCCGGGGGATTGTATGGTAGTCTTGAAGGTCCAGCCGTTGCTGAGGCTCGGGTATAGGCCATCGTGTTGTCATGAAGATATCCTGCAAGATGAAATAACTGGTGATGTGGCTAGGCTCTAGTCACCAAGAGCAAGTAGCGATAAGGTAATCAAAATGTGAATACGGACAGAGGATGTGGTGAATTCACCCTTTGTTTACTCAATTAATCTAATAATCTAATCAACCAAGCTAATATCTCGTAATCAGAAAATCTTATGACGTCGGCACATTCAACCTCCAACATGGCAAAAACGTGGCATTATATTCCCCTTAGAAAGCGAAATTCCGTTGTTGAACGCGACTTGGCACTATAGGGACGTGTCAAAGAGTCTTTTCTTTTCACTTTCACTGCGAAACATCGACTAGTTACTGGTTGCTGCTTATGATTGTGGTTATATGTCTTGACTTGGTCTTTGTCTTTTACCTCATCCGACAAACATAAAAGTCAGTCTACAATATGGCTGAACAAAAGACCACCTTCAATGGTGATGAGGTAGCTCAAGGTTTCCGAACGTGAGTCTAAAGCTATCTGTCCTGCAATGGGGTTATTATACAAGCTGACACATACACACTGTTGCAGCACCAATTACCCAGCTATCGCTAATCCACCTTTCCCAGCAGAAGGATCAGCTTCATTCTCGAATTATGAGCTTGCTTTCTGTCTTTTAGCTGGTCCATGGCTTGTACAAAGATTACTTCCATTTAGAACAGGGTGGTATTTCTATTGGTTCCTTTTCATTCTATTAGGTGTACCAATTGCAATTAGTTATTGGACATTTAAATCAAAATTCGGTGGTAGATTAAATGAAAAAGCTAAATTCCCAGGTAAACCGATCAGTAATTATATCACATTAAAAGATGAAAATCTTAAAAAGTATAATGAAATTAAGAAAATCCCAATGCAAGTTTTCCACGATGCTTATTTCTCTGGTAAAGCAGATTTCAACGGTGATGTTTTAGATATTATGGAATGGAGACATGATTGGGCTTCATTTGAATTTACACCTGAAGTGAGTTAGCTGATATTTTTTCTCCCACTTGTGAAAAGGGAAAACCAGCTAACAACCTCATACCGAAAAAATAGATGTTCAAATACGTTTTATTCAATTTAATTCCTGATGTAATTATTCATTCACAATCACAAGATGAAGAACAAGTTAGAGATCATTATGATCGAGGAGATGATTTCTATTCATGGTTTTTAGGACCAAGAATGATTTATACTTCAGGTGTAATTTCAGATATCAATAAAATGGAAACTTTGGAAGAATTACAAGATAATAAATTAAAAATGGTTTGTGAAAAATTAGATTTAAAACCTACTGATAAAATGTTAGATATTGGTTGTGGATGGGGTACATTAGCTACTTTTGCAGGTAAAAATTATGGTTGTGATGTAACTGGTGTTACATTAGCTAAAAACCAAACTTTATTTGGTAATCAAAGATTAAAAGAAAATGGTGTTTCTGAAGATAAAGGTAGAATCTTATGTATGGATTATAGAGATATTCCTCATGAAAAAGGTTACTTCAATAAAATTTCTTGTTTAGAAATGGCTGAACATGTCGGTATCAGAAGATACGGTACTTTCTTAAAAGAAGTTTATGATTTATTGAACGATGATGGTTTATTAGTTTTCCAAGTTGCCGGTATCAGAACTTGTTGGCAATTTGAGGATCTCAATTGGGGTTTATTGTAAGTGAAACGGCCGATATCCGATTTCATATCATACCATGCCTTCTTAAGTTCTTGGTTAAGGTTATTTTCAATACTGATGTTGCTATTTTACAATTCCTTTAGCATGAACAAATACGTTTTCCCAGGCGCAGATGCTTCTTTACCATTAGGTTGGGTCATCAAGCAACTCGAATCGGCCAACTTCGAGATCAAGTCAGTGGACGTTTTGGGTGTACACTATTCAGCTACAATTCACAGATGGTACTTGAACTGGGTTAGCAACAAAGAAAAAGTCATTGCTAAATACGGTGAAAGATGGTACAGAATTTGGGTTTACTTCTTAGCTTATTCAGTCATGTAAGTCTTCATACATTGATATATCGGACCGGGTAGTACATCAAGCACAGTGGGCATAGCTAACAATTGCTTTCTCCTTTTTCGTCGTAACAGCGCTTCTCGGTCAGTCGACACTTTATCTAAATTTGGATATCATCTGCAATCGTAACTGATTTTTTGTGTCACCTATATAGACAAGGATCAGCTTCAGTCTTCCAAATCACATGTCACAAGAACCTTAACGCGTTCCACAGAGTAAGCTGTCGTTTCCCCGCTTTTCTGGGTCATAAGCTTATCAATTGCCCTTCATAGGTTGAAGGTATTCCATCTCACGGAAACATCCACGCTCACACTTCTGTCAAAGCTGAACCAGTTATCTCTCACCAAGACATGTGGGCTAATCAAACCCTTCACTGAGCTTATTCCGAAAACAATATGAGGGTGTAAATGGTGGAGGATCTCGAGAGGGTCTAATAAGGAAAGATAGACACCGCGTGAAGAAAGTTGGCACGAAAGATATGAATATATAGACAACCAAGGCAATATAGATGAAATACAACGGAATAGAGACGACAAAGCCAAAAATAGCAGTAATGTGAATAAGCACATGAACGAAAACATACAGATATATGCATGAATACCATATATCAAACTACCAACCTCTACTCTACGATGTACTCATGGTATATATCACAGCACGGCTGAGCAATCTTGAACATTTATGTCTCTCACAGGTAAAACAAATATATCGATGGAATTTCCAAATATCCTGCATATGCCATTCCCTTAAAGATTTGATGATACCAAGAAGAGGTCAGTGCTTTTTGTATGTTTGATTTCTATCTGGTGTCTGGATCAATGCGCAAGTCACAGGTTTCAAAGGATGTTGAATGACATTGCATGACGTCAGATTGATGCGAGTCAATTTGATGATGTTGGTTCATTCCTTTCTTTCGACTGACCAGATTTTCAGCTCCGAATTTGGTAAGGCTATGCACTGATATCCCTAGAGGTTATATAACATGGCAAACAAACTCATTTTGATTCTTCTTCTACCTAAATCAACGTTTACGTAGTCCATTCTCCAAACAACCACTCTCGCCCATATTCGCAGCTTTATCAAGGATGCTAGCACGTGCAGCTTTCCCATCTTTCTTCTTAACCCGTAAGTTTGTGGAATATTGGTAGCCCAATCTACATAGATTATCACATTAACCTTTTATTTACCACAATAAAGTTGGAGGGTTTATCCTTCTACTGCTAGTTACGTTATCTGTACCTATAATCAAGACTATTTACCTGTTACAAGTTAGATTTGAACGTGGTAACGTCACAGGAGAGAGTTCTCTGGGTGTTAATGCAGGTGTATTTGGATTATGTTATCAAGGTGGACAAGCTAGGTGAGTAACCCTAGAGTAGCGGGTAGACGTAAATGATCATAAATTGACAACGTATTTCACATTTTCTCTATAGTATACTTGGATTCGATTTTTCATCAAATGCAGCATGTACAAATCCCAAAGTTGGTTATACATTCGATGAGAATATCCTCAATTTACACGGCAGTGGACTTTCTAGAGCAGTCATAAAAGGCGTTGCTGGATCTTTGATTTTAAATGCTATTGCAGCTGGTTTTGCTGGATTAAGTTTAATTTGGTCATTTTTCGCTTGGTTTTTCGCTAGTAGAGGTTGGGAAATTGTAAGTTTACTTATATTCAACCCACAGTAAAAGCTAACTAATCCCTTTGTCAATCATAACCCCTTTCTCTCTAGTTCACTTTCATCTCATTGTTTTTTTCAGTCTTAACAGCATGGTTGGCATGGGCATTGGATTTAGCTTTGGCATTAGTGGCAAGACATAGAATTGAAGATGCCTCAAACGATATACTAGATGCTAAGATAGGTAATGGTGTATGGTTAGCATTGGCCGGTGCAGTGAGTTCTTCTGTTTTTGTTTTTGGACATATGTGTTTCACCTAATTTAATTCTTTATTCGCTCACTTGATAACTCGCTAACATTTGGTTTCATTTGCATTTACACGTACTGTAGATTGCCTTGACCCTGGCAACTTGTTTTGCTGGTTGCGGAATGTTCGGAAGATATCGATCCGATCGAGTTGTCTCTCAAAAGCCTGTGGGATACAGGAGACGATACTTGTGAGTTCATACTTAGATATCTACCATAAATCTGCCGTGCAACTGCCAGCAAAATATTGTTTTCTGACCATTCCTTGGATGTAGCTGGCAACGACATCAAGCTGGACGAGGCACTTACTAGACGCTATCGTTTTCAGCCCTGCGTTTTACAGCCAATACTCCTTCCGTTGATATGACGATTCAAAAATTTGACATATGTTTTCTTTTCAATCCATCCCTAATATCTATATAATAATGATTTACGATTTGCAACGAATGTATATACTGTCTTCTTTCATCTTTTAGGCAAAAAAATAGTTTAGTGGTAATCTCAGGTTCAGTCTTCGTCCATAGAGTATCTTGCACTAATTGTTGTACGACGGTCTTGCGTCGTCATCTTGAAAGGCCGCTGATGTTGCTACCACAGTTGTTGTACGTCTACTCTGCAAGACGTCGACGCCATGCCCAATTCTTGAAGGGGCGCTATCAGCTACACGTACGGAATCGCTGATTTCTACTACTATTGATCAAAGCATGGTTACCTTAGCCTCCGGTAGTTGTTGATTTTACTACATTCCATTCGGTTGATGATCTTTATATTCTTTACATTGCACTTGACCCTTCGTGCTTTGAGAATCATATCTGAAACAGCCTTTCTGAAAAACGTAGGACTTTGAAGCAACAATGAAAACAACAGTGTTCTTTAAAAAACATGTGTCTTGGGGTACATACTTTTTTGATCTATTCCTCATCTGTACGTTGACTCCTTTATACAATCTATTAACAAAGGCCCAATGTGTCAAAAACTTGTATCATCAGTCAAACGTGCTAATCTCCTTGTGTTGCAGCTTTGACTTTGCTCTTTATGGTATTATTGTGTTTCTCACCTGTACCGATACGAAAGTTAGATCTGTTTCATGCTCATGCTAAATATAATATCACAAAACATGTTGTCCAACCGGGCGGTGGCATTTTAGAAGGAAACGTGATAGTCAAATCATGGATCAAATTTGGTGTTAGTGGTGCATGTATGCGATATCGAGACGAAAAGTAAGTCTTTTGGGCTTTGAGTTGCTTTGTTATTTCTCTTCCTGCCCAGTACATACTGAGAATTTATACATGCGCTGAATGGTGATACGAATACTGCAGACCGATCTGTGAACGAACATTTCACTTTCAACCCTCTGTAGAATACCTACATCTTCCAGCTAACCAGACTTTGACTGAACATATGGGAGATACAAATGGTCTCGCCTTACACTATGTGACTACGATCTTTGTACTTCTTTTTGAGGTATGTTTTGTCTTTGGACCTTTCATTCCAGGTTATTTCGAGGTGAGTTGTTTTCATCTGACGAAGAGGTTCATGATCATGACATATTTGTACAGTGTCTATAATCTGTATCCGATCGCTAATTCTGATGACAATACCACTTTTTCCGCAGTATTCTTGCTTTTTTATAGCATTCGCTATGATATGGTATATAATCGAAATTATCACCATATCCTGTTACAAATTTTCTATCGAACTGCGCCTGTTAGACGATTATCCGGAATTCGATAACGATATCGGTGGCGGATGTGGTTTATTGATTGTCGTTTTCGTACGTTTTTTCCATTATCATCATTTTCATTTACCCTTTACCGAGAAACAACAAAACAATATTGTCTATACTGCATCCCAGACCTCGTCATCAAAGTTACAAGAAGCTAATTCCCTGCTCTCTTCCGGCGTTATACTGTAGATATTTTTAGTTAGTGATTGTATCATCATTGGTAATATAGTTAGTAAGATAAAACTGCTTAGCCCGCCTGAGCAACAGGCTGTATAATCAATGTGCGATGTGTATACAAATAACATGACCTATTAACCATTCGCGAAGTGTCCCTGTCCATCATTGCTCAAAGTTACTCCGCTGTAGTGGTACACAGAAAGTCTGATTGATGTGCACTACCCTGACGACGATCAAAATAGAAAAGGGATTGCATGTGTGTGTGTATGTATCATAGCTCGACAGCTGAACTTCGTCGTACTACATACCTTGCACAGCCGGCGGTGTGACAATCAGCAACACCGCATAATGCACTCCTCATTTATCGTATTTCAATCATCAAGGATACATTGAAATGCGATACAGTATAACCTCCGTCCCTGTCATTATCCTGTCTCTTCGATCTTTGTCCATCTGCAACGATAGTCTAACGATTAGATGTGAACAACAACTACATCACTACAACAACTGAAATGAGACTCTTACATGTTGCAACTGATTATCAACGATGCGAACAACATTATTCTTTCAGCGGCATGTGAAATGGTCCGATTACCTGTATTGCCTGTTTCTGATCTGTGAGCCAAGGCTATTTGATACTATTTTGGACTTTCGATATCCGTTCATCAGCTGAATTGAGTTACTATATCTTAGCTATCACCGTAATTCTCAACTTGTTGTTATGCCTATCACCTACAATACTAAACAAGTTAGACTTGTTCCATGCAGACGCAAAAGTGAATATTACTATTTATTCGCCCGAAGAACGGAACATCACCAAGAATATCAGACTTAGTATGGGTGTTAGTGGTGGTTGTATGAAATATGATCATGAAGAGTGAGTATGGCTAGGATCGTCGTTTGAGCTCATAATTCTAAATAGATAATCGGGCTTGTAGTCCCCAATCATAGCTAATGAGCTTACAAGTGGTGTTAGGCCGATCTGTTACAAAACGCTGCATCTTAAACCGTCAATTGAGTATCTCCATCTCCCAGATAACCAGAACGTGACTGGAAACTTGGACAACACCAATGGTGTAGCATTGCATTACATAACTACTAGCTTGGTCTCAATTGCAGATATCTTTTGGTTATTAGGTCCATTTTTTCCTGGGTGTTTTCCGGTGAGCCGTTACCATTTTACTTTACTTCGTTAAAAAGTAAAATGAATAATCATCAATGTTCCTTTATTATAGATATCGAATTCGCTCATGGCTCTCACCCTACTATGGAGTATAATTAGCTTCATCACGATAACAACCATCAAATTGACAATTGAAGATCATCTGAGACATGTCATTCCGAAATTCGATAATGACTGTGGAGGCGGATTTGGATTACTCATTGTTAGTTTTGTAAGTCGCACCAAACCGTTTTTGTCATTTTGGGATTTTCTTAAGCTCAAGACATATCTGGAGAAGACATTTTCAGTACATTTTGTTATTTTGTATTTGCTAATATACAGTCTTGCATAGTTCTTCACAGTCTTGGGATTCGTGGATACAGGGAAGATAACTACAAAGATCGAAACGCGGAATCCTCCTGAGCAGCAAGTAGTATAAGCTCGTGAACCGACATGCATTGACTAGCTTTTGTATGTATCAGTCTATACATTTCGCTATGTCTGATGCATGAGTGATGCGAACATTCCCACCTCCGCTTTGACCGTTGAAAGGATCGGACCATGTTGGTCACCGTCGGAAGGATGTTGATCGTTGTGACGTTTATGGTACATTTGATTGCTGTGTTCAAAGGATGGCAACCATCAAAAAGGGGAATGTTTTCGGTATTCCTGTACAAATCTTACTTATCGACTTTCTCCACTTCTTATAATAACATTCAGCTATATCATCTAATTCATTGAGCTCATAATGGCTTGAACATATACAATATGCCGGATACTACCATATTCTTCCAGAAACGAGTCGGCTGGACTCGTTATACATTCATATCCGTATTCCTGATCATCAATTTTATCTTGAATTTAATCGTCTCATTGCCGACAATACCGACAACATGGAAGCTAAGTGGAATTAGGTCAACTTCTTCTGTTGAAAGTCCTTCTGTGGTACCTGGAGAAATCAATCAAGTGGTTGAAATTGGTATCATAGTTGGTCCAGCTGGAGGATGTATGTCGTTTGGTGACCAGTGAGTGGTTTTTCCTGTTTCTTTCCCTACTTACACCCTATTTTTCCCCACATTATCTAAATTGGTTACAGGTTGATTAGGCTGTGAATTGATTTCGATCGACAGACGAACATGTGCATACACGATGAATCTTCAACCTTCAGCTGAATTCTGGCATTTACCTTCTAATCAAAATGTTACCAATCATTTTCCAAGTGGTAAATTAATGATTTCATGTCATTTTACAACAGCTGTACAAGCGTTGGCGACGACTTCTTATTTGATCGGTCCTTTCAAACCTGGATTCTTCTTGGTAGGTGCAGGATTCTAAGAACAATTTTCTCCTTCTACCGACACTTTTCTGTTGTGACATGTACTGATGTGTAATGTTCTTCTGGATAGTTTTCAGAAATATTTTCTTTCCTATCATTCGCCATGTCGATTTTTTCAGGATTAAGTATAGTCCTCGTATCAAGTCAAATAGCTTATCATGTTAAATATTCAATACCGAAATTTCAGAACAGTTGGGGTATTGATTTTGTGTTATCATTCATGGTTGTAGTGAGTACTTTTTCTCCTACTGCTTATCAATCTAGTATTACACATAACATGAGTACAATCTATTGACAAACTATTTTCACAGTTCATACAGTTGATTTTGGCATTTTGGGTAGGGTGTATTAGGTGCAAAATGCCAATACGTCGTTATCCGCCACCTGAGATTCAGGTAGGTGATGTAGAGCTGCAGGATAGCCGGTAGTGTTTCAGTATACGACAAATGGAGTATGTAAACCATATCGATAGTGCCATTGATGAAGCATGGTTGGATGTTGTGATCGACTGCTAGTTTTTACAGCTTTATATACAGTACTACAAAGTAATGAGGTACGAGCTGTCGCACGCCATCAAATATTGCTTCTAATGACATTTCTTCTATTCTTATCTTTCTATTACTACAAAGAGTTGTATTGTGTTTGATACATCGATAACTATATATAATCTAGTCATTTGAATGAAAGAGCCAGAAGATACATATCCTACTTATCTACACCTCAGTTCGTCTTGTCCTTCTGCTAAGCACTAGTTTACAACGCACATATCAACTGTTTCTTACTCTATCCCAAAATGAAGACGACAATTCTCTTCCAAAAACATGTGGGCTGGGTATACCAGTTATTAATTACGATTCTACCTCGTGAGTGTGAAGTTACTGATTGAGAAATTTCAGATTATTCGCCTTCTATAGGCTGATAAGGTACTTTTACAGTAATTAGTATAACACTTCTAGCTCTGATTATTACTTCCCCCCCAAGTCATGATTTTTTCGCTGTGTACAATTTGACGTCAGAAGTTGTTGTAAATCAACGATACTTTGTTAATTCAACTTATAATTATACAAGAAGGGTTCATCGACCGTTTTATGTACTTTTAGGTCCAGATGGCGCATGTATGAAATACAATCACGAACAGTAAGTGGAATTTTGCCAATCCAGTCTTCTCCCTCGATATTCAGTCCGTTTTGTATGATTTGGATGCAGTGTTTGCTGAACAGACTGAGTTCCCGTTGTTAACCTAGACCAATATGTCAAAAAACATTACACTTCAGACCTTCCGCCGAATATCTACATTTACCTTCTGATCAAACACTTACTCGAGAATTCCCTTCAGATACAAACTGGTTGATCTGGCATTATATCGCTCTCATCGCTACTATTTTGAGCTTCATCGCCTTTTCCTTTAGTCCTTTTACACCTGGATTTTATGAGGCAAGTGATCGATCTGACTCTGTACAAAGATTTTCTACGTCATTTCAGCGCGAGCTGACATCCTCTTCCCACTAGCTGACCCTGATGATCAGTGGATTCATTTTTTTCTTCACTGTTTTCTTCACTTTCTTAGGAGACTGCATCGCATATGGTATCTTGGATCATAAGCTAGAAGACACCATACCAGCTGTGAATGTTACGATGGCATTAGGATTTGGGATGGTCGCTATACTTGCCGTGAGTTCTTACGAGTATGTAACGCAACAAGATACATAGTCCTTTTAGCTAAAACCCCCAATATTCCATATTCATATCCTTTTTGGATGCGGTTTGATCGCCAATTCTTGTCATTTAGTTCACATCAGGAATGTTTCTGATGTTCAATTGCCTCATTGTATCGTGTATCAAGCTACACCGACCTCCTTCTCGTGACATCGAAATGAGCTCTGGTGCTCGTCCCAATTCCGATAAATAGATGTCTCTTCACATGGTCGACTCATCGATACACACAAACGTTGGTACACCGAAAGAACCACCTGTATTATATACTTCGCGCCTAATAACATATATTTGCTATACACCGAATGCAAAGTTTGATGCTCTCTTGCTTTACTCGTGTGATAACGTAAGTCGACAACGAAGGCGGTTTTCCTGTTTCTTCCCGCCACCCTCAAACAGCACACAGAATGGACAACATCATGCTTGAGCCGTCTAAAGCATATATGCATGATGAACGTTTACCGTTTCAGGCTAGATATTCGAGAACAGGATCCTACATTGACAGATTAACAGGACTAATATGCCGACAGCTAGTAAGAGACTGCTGCTGTTTGGGCTGGCGTTATACGCCATTTTAGTGACCACCCCATCTGTAATCATACGATCTATTGTCACCGCTCAACCAATTTGCCTATTCATCATCTGCTGCTTCCTTAGCCGCTTGATTGTTTCGCCGGGCCTGAGTGGAATCCAAGGACCCCAAATTTGTATGTAGTCCTAATATATCATCCAGTTGTTGGGCCGGTAATCTACCATCGTACTTGGTATTTGATGGGGCCAGTGAAATCCTACATGAAAGGTATTGCGTAAAATATGGGGCAATCAGTAATTGGACATGTTTGCCACATATAAATCCAGGATAAAATGTAAACCCACTGCCTTGCTGACATTGGGGCAGGATACTCGGCGTCTGCTTGGTCGAGATTTCTAAAAGCGCTGCTAGTCAACGTACAAGTGGACGGCTCGTGTCAGCTCAACCAATCACGCCTACAGCACCCTTGGTCAAATAATGGTAGGGGAATTACTTACCTAGTAACAACTCTATGAGCGTTATGGTCACTTTGGTAAGTACAAGTCAAGTTCTTGCTGGAACACCGTTTACAAGCTCTACAGAGGCAAGAAAAACACGTTAACAATGAATACCTCGAAAATGACATGTGCAGAGGTATCTGGCAGAATATGAACCTACGTGTCACCCGTTTCAGATCTCTCACACTTTGGTTTACTCTTGGATGATCTGCACTCATCACAAGCTCTGGCGGTTCGCGTTCTCTTAATCTTTGGTTCATGCGATTCGCTAATATCAGCGTAGGGAGAAATTGTGAATTCATCAGCTCTGAATGCAACATTGTGGCCTGTAAATGAGCGACCTACCTAGCTTGGTTCCCAACAGCATTTTGATGGGCAGTCAATAGTGATCGATCTGTCGATGTATAGTTACTACATGTGTTTTGTCGTGAATCACAATTTGTGCATGACCTGTTCGGATGATGAGCATGGTCTCGTTAGCAAAAATGGAGTATACTGACATTCATCATCAAGAGGAAAATCGATACCCACAAGCCGTCAAGGGTAGGTTCGCATCTTACGGCAAGGCGATTACAAAGATTGCAAGCAGTCCCGCGTTCTCTTCTTGTGTAACCTAGTGACGATCCTGGTAAATGATCTGACATTGTTAAAAAGTTTCAAAGTAATTGTGAAACTAATGCTATCATTAGAGGGATACAGTAAGTCAACTCAAGGAGATAAAACAGAAAACGAACGGATGAGTACCCATTATATACCAAGTTTTTTGGGAATGGGAAGAAGACTCGTTTAAAGACCGAGAAGCATTGATCATCTTTGTAACTACATCGTAGAAAGGATTGCCTAGCTACTGCGCAATAAGTGGTCATCAGAAGACAGCGTACACTGGGCTTTATCCTTCACCGAAGCTCTCCTTTCATTCAGCTCCAATGAGAAACATAAAAACTGTGGCGCTTATGCTGGTAAAGCTGCTTCTTTGTGGGTAATCAAAGGATGATAGACATTCGAAAGCCAGCTAAAATATGGATGATGCTAGGTCAATATGTTGCTAATATCAAAACCTTCTCAACACAAACTTTTGAAAACCGATCAAAGACACCACTTGATTAGATTGCAATACCAGCGAAAGAACCTCCAACATTAAAGACCTCATTCTGACAATCAATCCCCTTTTCCGGTGTTTGTCTCACCTTTGGTTATGTTCAACCATCGGTGGATCTCTTTTATTGTATCTGCCTAAAGACGTCGTAGAAGCTAGTGGTCATGGAAGATAGTCATACATACATGAGGCTACTCGTATGCCTCCCTTTCTCAGAGCACGTTGACGTTTCTACGCAATCTTGTTGAAATTTGTAGAGTAGTACGTAATGGTTCTTTTCTGCAAAAGGAGAGCACACAAACGAACAGTAGTCGATTGATATGAACTTCACCTCTTGAATTTTCAATCATTCTTTTCCTTTTCAATACTTTCTTTCAGGATTTTTGTAAATCAGATGCTTTTAAGCTTACATATCGCAATGAGTGACCCAGTTGCTGCTCGACAGAGAGTTCCCCGAGATATTCGGATTCTGGTTACCGTTTCATTTGGTGAGTCTTGTTTGTTCGTTATCACTTGGCTGTGCAATTCATTCCAAGAGGCTGACCTGAGGAAGAACTTCGAATTTATTCGCAGCACTCTGTGCATTTGTGCTCTTTCTGGTTGTTATTTCCCCTACATCGATCAATTGGCTTGCTTTACAGAAAATCACAACTAGAGTCGAAGCAAATACGCCAATCGTCAAATCGACCGATCTTAATTCTACTCAAGATTATACTTCTACCTCCAAATTTGGACATCCTATTTACATACTCCTTGGGCCGGGAGGCGCATGCGAGTCATACATGATGGAGAAGTGAGTTAATTAACCTGATTTCGTCTGCTTAATATTGCAATACGAGTATTCATTTCCGCATCCCATCGCACCAGTACACATAAAGGTATTAGAAATGCTTACGAAGAAGTACTCGTTTTAGACCCAGATGTAGTAGAACCTTGAATTTCCGACCCTCAGCGGAATACCTGCACTTACAAGGAAATGAAGACTATACTCATGAATTTCCCAGCACACAATGGATGATCCTCAACCATGTTACCCTAATTTTAGTTTCATTGGGTTTGACCTCCTTTTGGCTTGGTCATATTTGGCCCAGTTTCTACATCGTATGTCCATGTTTACGCTTCCATGTCATACCAAGACTCACATACAGCCGCAATCTTGTGGTTTTCAACGACCTACATGCGCGATAGTTGTGTGAAAACAATGCTGTAACATGAGAAACTGATGGACTTTCCGATTACTTAGGCATCTTTAGGAATTTCTTCCTTCAATTTTGTATTCTCCCTCGTTTTGCTCCTCATCAATGCCTTTGCAGGTCCCACTGAGGTGGACCTCAAGTACATTATACCAGAAGCAAGTGCGGGCCCATCTTTTGGCATGTTGTTGATGGGTTTGTTCACGGTGAGTGCGTAGTTGTTGATCATGGTTGGCATAGGATTACTGCTGATTGATTCATGCTCAAACTTCCTGACAGTTCCTGAACATAGCCCCTATCAGTATTCTTATTCATGTTCTTGATAGCCTTGAGCATAATAGGTGGATCACATATGAAGAGGTCGAATCCCAATCTGACGACATTGAATAAGGATGAGCAGAAATTTCTCGAAAGATCCTATGAATATCTGGCATGAATTTAAAAGACTCGAACGGCTTTGAATATCTTGATCATATAGTTAATCTTGTCATTTCAGAATTGCATAAGCAGCAAACGGGATTCTTACGGGAATTATGTACCTAGGCTCTTCTTAAAAGCTACAACCAGGTTAAAACTATTCCATGAACAAATATTGAGTTAAGAATTTCAGTCTCATTTCTAAATCTCAATTTATGAATCATCAATGTTATTCACACCAAAATTCCAAACTTTGACCGATAAACCAAAATCACCTATAGCTTCTTGTGGAGGTAAAGTTTTTGTACCTTGAGGATTTTCGACGCCACCAGCTTCATATTCACCTAAAGCCCAATAAACTAAATAAATATTTTCCCTATCCATTTGTAAACATGATGTTTGACTTAATCCTTTGGCATGTACATTTAATAATTTCTTTATCTTTATTGATGGTCTTGTATTACCTGATTCAATCTTCCCCGTATTATATGGTCCTAAAGGTAATGATGATGTGTGTAATAAGAAAACACTGTTGGGCTATATACGGTATCAGGTTGAATATTAGTCGAATAGTTTTTAACTATTATTGCTGTATTATAGCTTGGCAAATCAAGGGGAGGTGGATCGGCAAGATGGTATGAAATACAATACTTACACTACTAAAAATTACATGTTCGCCATGTGTAGACAAGTGTAAAAGTCTTTGCCTAAGGACTATAGCTAATGAATTGGCATTTACAGCTTTATCTCTTGCTTCAGCATTCTGGATAGAAAATACTTCGTGGTAATTGCGCAAAACATATAACGTCCCCGACCGAGTGATAGCGAAAAGATCTCTTGATGTATAGTGAATTCTATAAAGTAAAAAACGAAGGGAGAACACCGCGGAATATCGTTATTAGCCGAATGGAGTGGGACTTAACCTGAAGTTTGAACAACAACTTACGCAGAGAATTCTCTTCCATCAATTCTACCTTGACCAGAAGACATCATGACGCCTTCAAACCCATTATCATCAATCCATTTACCTTGAATATCCAATTCTCCAGCTAAAACCAAATTGTTTGATTTTTCATCATCGTTATTATCATGTTTCAATTTTCTGACTTTCATGACATCGTAACAAGTATAGATTGCTGAAGCTGCATCGAAAGGTGCTGTAACCGGTGGTGGGAATGTTGTTAATTTCTTTTTTGTTATTCTTGAATACACATTTACTGAAAATCGATGACATATAAACAGGAAATTATCATCAAATTCGATATACTAAGAACAAGTATCCGATTATTTAGCTTATCGTCATGTCCGTTTGATACCGGTACGAAGCTTTCAATATAAAATGAGATTAAACGGGAACTTACATTAGGTCTGCCTCTATCTTCGTGATCAAAAACGAATCTTTCCATTTCCTGACTTGATTCACTTTGCAAATCGAAAATATAAGCTTCTTCATCTGAACTTGTACCAAAAACCAATTTTTCATCTGATGTAAACTCTTTATCTATCCTTGCACGAAAAGCAAAACATTCTGTTCTTGGTGTTAAAGTTTTAAAATAAGTTAAATGACCTTTTGGTGGAATTTGAATTTCTTTATTTAGTGGATTGATAGTAGGTTCATAGTGATTATTCAACGCGAATGAATATCCTGTATCATGTGTAATTGATGATCTATTTGATGGGATTTTCTTTCGTTTTTCAGGTGAAAGTTTCCTCAAAGCTGTTGGTGTTAAGTGAATCTCAAATGATCGTTCTACTTAACCGAAAGATTATGTTAGCTCAAGAGCCTGATCGTGTATGTATATTTGTAATGACTTCTACCTGAAGTGATCCTCTTCTAATGATACTATGCCACGTAAGGAATATACGTACCATTATTAGCATTGAAGATTGCATAACCTTTAACAAATTCTAGATGAGCATAAGGAGCAACATCTTCATATTCGAATAGAGGTTCTGAAGTTTTCAAGTCTGATACTAGTATACCATCTACACATACGAGATCCCCTCGATAAATCAGTAAAGTCCGATAATTGAGTTCTTCAAGTTAATACGATACTCACCAATTCTAGAAGTAGTTATTATAGTACCTTCTTCTTTATCAATTTTCAATCTCCAAATAGTATTTCTACCTGGATATATCCAATGAGATTTTGCTTTTGCAGATTTCCAATTATTTTGCAAAGTCAAATAAGATTTTACAATACCTTTCCAATTTACACTACCTGAAGGTTCATCTTCTGGTATAGGTTCGTCAAAGGGTTCATCTGGATCAGACGACCATAATGATTGTGAAGCTGTAGCTTTTTCAATCATTTCCAACATCTTCAATTGATCAGGCTCAACACCAATCTCGTATGCTATAGGTTTATATAAAGTCGTGATGGATTCTGATATAATGTAATTCCATGATTCACATACTGATAAACATGTTGTTAAGGAATCTAAAGACAAATTAGAAAGTGTCTGTAGGAAAAGGGATGGACCCAAAACATCTAATGGATCCAAACAAGTCGTTTTACTTGACGTTGGAGTAGATGTCATTTTGTCTCTTCCCTCTTAGCTATAAGTGATCCTATCGTTCCAGGTTTTTAATCCTGTCTAATTATGTACAGACTATCCCTTGAGGCTTTCAATGCTGGAGTAAGTTGAGGGGCGGGTCGGATTGAAGCTAATTTCTCATGGTAGTCTGTATATGTACAGGGTATTGGTACACTATTCAACGATGAGAAGGAGTACAGAATAATGGTCAAGAAGATCCCAGCTTTAAGCTTATTGAACTTTGTCGGTAATCCTCTCATACACTTGTAACCGGAGATCGCCGAGGAATGCTGTACTCAGTTGTAGCTTATGTAATCAATTCAACGGTAAGATCGGTCATGTCAGATCAGGGGTTCGTTTCATGTTCAGCGATTTGAGGATCATTTTGTTGAAAAAGCTTTTTGTTCTTGATACATAAAATTAGATTACCCCCCTTGTTGAACCCTCCCCCAAACGTCTTGAATACCTGTCCAGGCTGAATCATGAGAGCATACCATCAGATGATTCTCACCTATTCTTCGGAAACTGTCTTACTAATATCAATTGCACTGATCCTTTGAATCTGATCTAGCCAAGAATTTACAACAATCTTGAAACATCAAAACACGAGATACAGATAAACGCAAAACAAACGATCAAACATTAAGATAGCGTGATTTGATGTTTTAGTCATTGTTGAGTGGTACACTTCTTGGTTACGCTCGGACATTGTCCAACATCACCCAAGTAAAGAAGCAACAATTTTATAAGCAAAAAAACGTGGAGACTAGAAATGATGGGAGACTATTTTACATGAACACGCCCCTTAGTTTTTATACAGTGGATATACCGCAAACACAAGATGGATATCATACAGGAACGAATACATACTAAGTCAATATGCCGAATATAGGGGAAGGGGCAATTCATAGTGAACAGGAGGAAGTGTTTGAAGATCAATACGATAATTCACAAAATGATTATTCAACTCCTAAAAGCAAATTATTCTTTTTTAGGGAGAATGCGAATAGCTACTTACGAAGCTTTTATATGTTCAAACGACTAAATCAGTCTGATACATCATCTTCTTATAACCTTTATTCTCCAAGGTATCGATTTCTGGCTCAGAGTCCAGCAGAAGATTTTCACAAATATCCAACTTATATACGACATTCCTTCTGCTCACCAGACCTAACCTTCATCCTGATGTCCGCTTTATCCTTCACAATTCTAATCATTTTCTCCCTAATCTTCTTTGTTCGATCATCATCTTCAATTCCATTATCATCATCGTCAACTAATGTGATTACGATTAAAAATACAGGACATTGTACATTTACTGGTTTAGGTGTTTTGGCGAAAGGTCTGTCAACTCCTCATGGTGCATGTAGATATACCGTTAGATATGGTATTGCTCAAAGATGGGGTGAAAGTGAACTTGCCTGGGATAACATAGGGTAAGTCAGCAGTATAGTAAAATATACCTTTATCAATCGATTGTCAGTTTCTCAGACGTTATAACTGTATTTACTTGATTGATGGTGCAGCCGAATGCTTACCCTAACTGTTTGCAAATTTTCAGTAATCAGTCATTTTCAGACTTACCACCTTCATGTCCACAACAAGCAGGAACATATACCTCTGGTAGTGAACAATCAGAAGATTGTTTGTTTGCAACTGCATATATACCTCAATCAGCGACGTTGTTCTCAAAATTACCTGTTTTCGTTTGGTAAGTGAATATGCATAATACTTCATGACAAACAATCTTATAACTGACTTCTTCGCGTAAATTCCAATAGGATACATGGTGGATCATTTACGGCTGGATCAGCTTCCGCCCCCGGACTAGATGGATCGAAATTAGCTGTAAAAGGTAATATGATTGTAGTAGCATTGCAATACCGGTAAGTTTTTTTTTTAATTGAATGAAGGGACACTCACTTGTTTGTTTCTTGTACTTGATATCTTCACACAGTCTAGGTGTTCTCGGTTTCTTACCCCCTACCTTGGCGCCATCATGGTCTGATCCTAATTTAGGTCTAAGAGATGTCATACTAGCTTTAGAAGGTATCCAACATGGTATTAACCTGATAGGAGGAGATAAGAACAAAGTGACTATTGGTGGTCAAAGTAGTGGTGCTGGATTGATACGAGGTATGTCTGTTCTGGGTCATTCCATATCTTGCTGGAGTTCTGAATTGACGTTTAAGCACCATAACTTCGATAGCTTTGCTAGGTGCAACTAATGCTAGAGGATTATTCAGAGCGGCAATTCTTCAATCCGATCCAATGGCAAGTCAATTTCTTTTGTTTGACCTGTTCTCCAAAGCTGACACGTCAATATGTAGAGTTACGGTTATTCGTCGAATGCTATTACTTTGAAATTGAGAGATGCATTCTATAATCAAGTTCCGTTGAAGTCATGTATGGATCTAAAATGTTTACAAGCCTTACCTTCAGCATCTATGATTGCCACTCAAAACACTCTAATTCAGACAGCTCCTCTAACGATCGAAGGCTTGCCACTATCTATGCGTAAGATAATTTGCTCTCGGCTTTGATCAAGATCGTTCAGCTTGAACTGATACACTTAATTGTCACTATCAGCTATCCGGCCTACTTTCGAAAATCCAACTTTACCCTCCGATCCCACAATATCGCTATTTACATCACCTTCTTCGCTTCCTCTTTCCGACATACCACTTTTGATCACTACAGTCAATAATGAAGCTGGAACAGCAGTTTCAAATCTATTTCCTAATCCTGTACCGTTATCCACAGATACCTATCTCGCTACCCTTTCAGCTACAGTTGGTTCCACAAGAGCCAACATACTGGTCGAATCGAATGAATATGCTTTACCTACTGCTCAAGGTTATGGTGAAGGTGGTGATACTTTCAGAGAAACTTACGAACGGGCTGCGACAGATGGTATTTGGAAATGTGCCAGTCGAGAAGCGGCGAGACAATGGTCACAGAATGGTGGAAGAGTTTGGGTCGGTGAATGGACAAAAGGCGATTCATATCCTATAAATCAAGAAAATAATGGTTATTGTCGGGAGAAAGGTAGAATTTGCCATGAGGTGAGCCACACTTCCGCTTTTAACCATGTTAAGATGATAGCTAATTAGTAAATAGGACGATATCTATCCCACTTTTGATAACGCTCCTAGCTCGTCGGGAGACGTATACTCATTTGTAAGTGTCGGATTGGCATTGGTCACTCCAAAGTAAAGTTTTGGCTGATAGTCAGGGGAAAATCCATATTACAGGAAGGCGACATCCTGTCTTATTGGACATCTTTTATAACAAATCTTGACCCTTCGCCATCTTCTACCAAACGGGATTTAGATGATTCCAACCGGTTCCAGAAATGGTTCTCGTGGCTTTGGCCATCCAAGCGTAAGAGCATTTCCAACTCAAATCCGGTTACCTGGTCTCGATATCAGTCGGAAAGTGATGTACATGCTTTAGGCGGAGGTGAAGTAAGTAAATGTCCGGAGGGATTTTGGGGTGAAAAGGCGAAGTATGATTGGCAATTGTATGGGTAGTAGACCTGTTCAGTCAGTATATTCAAGTGACAACGACTTGACAACGTCTTGGATATATATCTTAATGTTTTGTTGTCCTGTAACCAGACTTTATGACAAAATCTTTAACGAAATCTAAATGAAATCTCTCATATCGTATTTTCAATTTCAATTCCCAACGGAAACAACGCGTTGAATAGTTTGTTTATTATTTGTATTTGTTTACATGTTTACTTAATTCTGCTTACAAACGCGTGTGAGAAAATTCCCCATAAAATTCACACGAGCCTAGCATCATCAAAAATACACTAATTGAAGCCGTTTCCCCCGTTTTTCTTAGCATGTGTCTGCTTAACAGCTAAAATTTCAAGCATCTTCTTACTCGATTTGGAAATTTTCATTTATAATGCAGAATTTGAATAAGGAAAGATTTGTATTTATTTGTTGCTTTTGGTTAGCCTTTTTGGGCTAGATTACAATTTGTTTGTAATGCGATATCATCGGAGCCCGCGTAGTCCTTTTGTATTGATTAATTACCCTCACTAAATTTAGACCGAGGCAACAAGGTAAAAGCCGTAAATGGTAGCAAGTAAGTAAATAACAAAGCTTAAAGCACAGATCGTCACTATCGAACAAATAGTAGTACATACTCAGTACCAGTTGTACAGTTGCACCGATCCTTTTTACATACATGGCTTTTTTTTAATGGCTTTTGGCTTTGTTATTCAAATAATAACCTCGTATACCATTACCATAGATCGATCAGTCTCATTCCTCTTTAGTCATTCATTACTCTTCTGATCAATATCCAACCTCAACATTCCTTGGACCTTTCAATCAACCAAGCGACTCAATAATCAAGAGAAAGAAAAACACGACTTTCGAAGTTAAGACCAAACGCGCGAGGGGAGAAAGAAGACAGTAAAGATAGAATAAAACAAACAAAAAAATATACCTTACAAAGGATCAATAGGATAATCACAGATTCCAAGACGTAGCTCAATTGAATCCGCAGATATTTCAAACATCTGTTTAGCGACGATCAATTTCAACAACAGCAATCTTAGGTGTAACGAGGTTGATCCGGATTTGCATTAGAAGGGGAACTTTGCAAAAACAAAAACAACAAGAAAACAAGATAGACAGACTGAATACGTTATCGGTCATATCGATAGAAAACGCACCTGTTCAATTAGTAATCAGTAATCAAAATGCCTAGATCAACTAGAAAATCAACATCTGGTGCTTCTACACCACCTTCATCATTATCATCTTCACCACCTACAAAACCATTATATCCTACTATATCATTAAGATCATCTTCACCTTCTTCTTCTTCCAATAATAACAATAATGGAAATACAATGTCTACAGCTAGATCATCTTTAATCAATGTTTTGAATAGACCACATCATTCAACTCCATCAACTTCAATTTCAAATACAATAGTAACTGCTTCAAAATTATCTTCAATAGCAACCAATTCAACTGATTTTAATAGTTCAGATGAAGATACATTATATTCAGATCAATCAACTGCTGCATCATCATATGCTTCTTCAATTATAAGTGGTACTGCATCTTCATTAGATAAATCAAATTTAACTTCAGCGGATATAGCAAAAATTTATGAAAATTATTTAGAAAAACCTTTTGTCAACACTAAATCAACCATAAAACATTCAGAATTCGGTCATTGTAATAATCCAAATTGGAGATGGACAAGTCAAGTAAGTTTAAAAAGCGTATACATAATATGCGGAAGTATATTGAGATTGTACTGATTCTGCTGTTTATCACAATAGTGGAATACAGATGAACCTATCCATCCTACTGAAGAACCTCATCCCCCTTATTTCACACTTTTAACGACATATATCAGTTATATACTGCTCATCGTCATTGGTCATATGAGAGATTTCTTCGGTAAGAGGTTTAGACCTGCTGAATATGCTCATTTAATGCCTCAAAATGTAAGTGTCTTCTTCCTGTAAGACAAAGAAGGAATAGAATTGACGCGTTATTTTCCTCTTCGGCTCAGGGATATGCCGCTTTGAACTCTGATTTCGATTCCTTTTACACCCGACGTCTTAAACAACGACTCGAAGATTGTTTTGCTAGACCTGTCACTGGAGTAGCTGGAAGATCAATTGTATGCTATGATCGACTTTCAACCGATGAAAACAAAACTTTCAATCTAACTGGTACAACTACAAGAGCGTTAAACGTTTCGTCATATAATTATTTGGGATTTGCATCTTCAACTGGTGGATGTGCTGATGCAGTTGAAGCATGTATAAAAAAATATGGTGTATCTGGAGCTGGACCAAGACATGATGCATCAACATTGGATTTACATACACAAACAGAAAATTTAGTTGCAAGGTTTGTTGGACAAGAATCTGCTATGGTAGTTTCAATGGGTTATGCAACCAATTCAACTACAATTCCTGCTTTAGTTGGAAAAGGTTGTTTAGTAATTTCAGATGAATTTAATCATGCTTCAATTAGATTCGGTGTTAGATTATCAGGTGCAAGTTTGAGATCTTTTAAACATAATGATATGGATGATTTAGAAAGAATTTTAAGAGATGTTATTTCTCAAGGTCAACCTAGAACTCATCGTCCATGGAAAAAGATTTTATTAATTGTTGAAGGTTTATACTCTATGGAAGGTAGTTTACTCAATTTACCGCATGTTCTTGAATTGAAAAGGCGATACAAGGTGAGTTTTTTCGCAATGAAAATTCTCATCGCAATCATATACGGACAATAGCTGAATGACCATTAATATAGTTCTATATTTATCTGGACGAAGCTCATTCGATTGGTGCTATGGGACCTAACGGTCGAGGTGTATGCGACTACTTTGGCGTTGATCCGCGTGAAGTTGACATTCTAATGGGAACGTTTACGAAATCGTTTGGTGCAGCTGGTGGATATATTGCAGGATCAAAACAAGTAATGGATAGATTAAGAATTCGATCACATGCTACTTGTTATGCTGAATCAATTTCACCACCACTTTTAACACAAATCATTGCATCAATGGGATCAATTATGGGAGTTGCACCACCATTAGCTACACCACCAGCTTTGATTGACGACGACAAATCATTATCCGGGGATTCAGTGTCTGTAAGATCATTGAGACCAACGGTTTATGGACCTGCACCATCACATATTCTACCTACATGGATGAAATTACCATTAAATTTATTGAATGGTACAGAAGGTAGAGAAAGATTAAGAAGATTAGCGTTTAATTCAAGATACCTTTCGAGTGGTTTAAGAAAATTAGGTTTCATCGTTTATGGTCATAGAGATTCACCAATTATACCTTTATTAATTTATAATCCAGGTAAAATGCCTTGGTTCTCACAATTAATGTTAGATCGTTTAGGTCCAGATAAGACTCCAATAGTAGTTGTCGTAGTTGCTTATCCGTAAGTCTTGTTTTTTTTTCGTTACTCACCCTTTCACGTAATCATCTGAAGTACTCGAAGAAACTGATCGAACGATTTTTTCCCTTTTCAGCGCAACACCGTTGATCACATCAAGAGTTAGATTCTGTTTATCTGCATCACACACTAAAAATGATATTGATTTGATTTTAAGAGCATGTGATGAAGTTGGTGAATTGTTAGGTATGAAATATGGTAAACAAACTATGACTGTTGAAGAAGTTATTTCAAGTGCGGAAGAATTAGTTTCTGCATCACACGCCGAATAAGCAAAAAAGAAAAACGGAAAATGAAAGGCGTTCTCAATGTGGAACAAGTAGTAAACCAATACAAAACTTTCAAAGATTCATACGATCAACCTCTAATATCGTATCTCGGGTTTCATAGGTTTCTATAACAAACCATACTTGATATATCAATAATTTTATACCAATGATTAATATATCCTTTTTATTACATACTCTTCACGGTACAACCGATTAGATCCCTTTTTTTTTAAAGAAAGAAAATTTCAACTGTAACATATACATATTATATCTATTACCTACAAATCGCTGCGAGATATCGCTTCAGAGGGAAGGGAACTGGCTCTTTTTCCTTCAGCGATATGTATTAAATTTTTCAATCAATTATGGATGGTCAAGGTCAAATAGCGCTTTATACTTTTGATTTATTCAGCTTGAGCATATATATTATGATTATATAATGAACAAAATATTCAAATGATGAACAACCATGCTGACAATGTACAATAGGGCAAAATCACAAAAAATCAATGATAGATATCTTGCTGGTCGCAGAGAGCCACTGAATCTACCCGTCAAAACAATGTAAGAGAGCTAATGAGGGATTTTTCAACTGCTATCGACTTAAATGCATACTAGAGCGAATCATAAATCACCTCTGCTGTAGTTCTATAGCTTCGGATTTACTTCCACTGGGACCTGAAGCTTGATTCTCCAGTAATCCTTGTGTAGATTCACCTGATTCTAAATTAGGTTGCCAACCTATATCTAAATCTGTTCTCATTTCTCTTTTGACGCAAAGCTGTTTGAGGGAAATGAAAGGGTTATTTAGCATTTCTTCCTCCAAAAAAACACCGAATACTTTGACTATAATATTATGGTAGAAATGTCACTTACATGCTCTGATGTCACTACCATAACTACTGCACCTATAATTTGTATTATCCAAAAAAATATCGAAGTTGGAAAAGAAGCTGAATAATATGTCGTTAAGATGAAATGATTGAATATTAATGTTAAAGAGAAATCTAGGATATACGTTGGACGGCGTATCAAATAATACAATGGAGCGATACTGAGAGATACAATAAGTGATTAGCTACACATCCCAAACGATAGACAAAGATCTAGTACCTAGAACTTACTCAATTCCAAAAGTTAATAACCAAATTCCACCTAAAACCCAACCTCTTTTCCTATCTACACCATATTCCCAATATTCATCATATTTATTTTCTCTATCAACTTGAACTTCTACTATTGAATCATCATTTTCATCGTTATCATTTTCAGATGAAACTGGAACTGAACCAATTTCTTTACCACCTGCCCAAGCACCTCTTAATTTTCTTAAACCTTCTATACCAGGAAAAGCATCTTTTGATATAGTAGGTTTTGATGATAATTCTCTCCAATCTAAAATATGTGAAACTGTACTTGGTCCACCAGAATATGAAAGTAATATAGGATTAGTAAAAGATGTTAATATTGGTGGAATTAATATTGATAATGTTATATAATGTATTGTTTGTAATGTTATTATCTAAATTATATCGAGAAAATCATATGTATTATCAGCTTATTGATTGTCATTTTTTTGATAATTAGACATTCGTTTTGAGCCATGATAAAAGATATACTTACTTGACATATTATCCTAATTGTTATAACAAAATAATCAGTATCACCTAAACTGTGTCCATTTGCAAAATTAACCTTTTCTCAAACTTACATAACAGGATCCCATCCTTGTACCCTCATCTTGCCCAGAATCTATATCTCATGTACTTTCAATACCAAAATTCCTTATTGTTTGTGCTAAACAGGATATATAACGCGAGATGAAGATGATGATGATAGCATGCATGAACATCAATCAACAACGTAAGATATCTGATCTCAAGCAATGTTGAGGGTGGAGATCCGGATTATCTCCGTAATCTATCACCATGCCAAAAGTGCGTCACTCTCAAGCCAAAAGTCAAAAGATGAAAGATGAAAGATGAAATCTCGGTATTTTACATTGACTTTACACAGATCTAAGTAGTATCTGTCATTCACATCATCTACTCATTTACAGCGGTTCATTTGGACGAACCTCGCGATCCCTCTCAACCCTCGTCGCGATACTGTATTCGGTCATATGCTTCAGTGAAACCATATTAATCCACTTTCAACATGTCGAGCCAACAGAAGCTCGGCACACCTATAAAATCTTCCTCTTCCTCTTCAACATCCGCCCCTCCTCCTTCCTCTCAAGCCAGTAGTACCCCTCCAGCACCTCCAGTGATACCATCAACATGGCTTACATCGTCAGAACAACGATTAGTCATATCAGCTATAATAGGTTTAATTGAAATTTCAAAATTATGGGATACATTTTCACCTTTATTACATTTAGATATAACTCCAACATGGTCATCTTCTTCAAGGATACAAGGTCCATATTCAGTTATAAGTTGGACAATATTCGAAATCATTTTGGTTTATTCAATAAGTTTATTGAGGATACCTATGTTATCTCCTTCTTCGAAACAATTAGCGGTTATTGCAGCAGGTTGTTTGCTCATCAATTCACTTTGTTGGTTTATAATAGAGGTGAGTGTAATATGTCCTACGTCTTCACAAGCGATACTTCACTACCTCCTGTGATTCGCTCAATGAATCTCTATCTCTGGCAACTAATGACAAGATTGATAATTCGTTTAGCCAAGTGCTTTCCTCTTCAGTATTAACGTTGTCGGTCCAGCAGCTTTGGGTGGAGAATGGTATTGGAATTGGCTTTACTCCATAAAACGATACAGTCAGCCGTCTCATCTAGAGGGTGTACATAAGATTAGGTTATTGCCATATAGGTGAGTTCATCGTCCATATAATGGTGAGATCATTGACTTAATTTCGTCTCACACATCTACACAGCACCGCTACCCTCAATCCACTTTCGCTTACATACTGTATACCACACGACTCTTCCGGACCTCTTTACATCCCTATTGTATTCAACAATTCTATTCCAGAAGAAGTATCATACTTTGTTAGATCATTAGAAACTGGTCATGCAACTTTAGAGAGAATTTCAGGTAATCAAATGAAGAAATCACCTAGTAGAACGCCTAAATTACGTATAACAGATGGAAATGGAGAAGAGGATTACGAAGATGGAGAACTATCTGAAGAACCTGAAACTGATCCATTATCTGCATTAGTACTTCAAAGTGAAGGTGGAGGTGTTAATTTCAACGGAAATGGGAATAATCATAATCATAATGGATTAGAAATTGATATTTCAAAATTACCTTCAGTGAAACCATCAGATTCATTGTCATTGATACCTAGAAATTTGGCTAATTCACAAAATGTTCTATTTTTGACAATAAATAAACCAAGTTTAATAACATTAAAATCTGTTAAAGATAAAAGAGGTGATAAATTTAATATTACACCACATAAAGAAGCTATTATAATTGAATGTCCAACAGGAGGACAGTTTGTCGCGGAAGAAAAACAAGATAAATTAATATTAAAAAATGATAAATCAAAATCATCAAAAGAATTAAGATGTATTGGAGAAGAAGAAATAGTTAAATTCCAAGTACGTGGTGTAGGACCATTGAAAGTCGGTTGGAAGAAGAAATCTTATGGAACCGGAAATAAAGTTGAGACAGGTTTAATTGAAGGTATTGAAGAAGATCTTGATCTAATTCTCCATCAAGAATCTGTTTCTGGTGAAGATCCTATTGATAATTTACCTTTGGTCAGAAAAGATAAAGTATCAAGAACACATACCGTTCCACTTAGAGTATCACATTCTCAATCTGGTACATTCACTTTATCTTTAACATCCGTAACAGATTCTTTACATAATACCTACAACCCATCTGGTCATTCGTCAGAAAAGATCTTCAACGTCATTTCTCGTCCTTCAGTTCGTTTTGATGCGCCAGCAACTATTCAACTTTTACATAATCAAAAGACCAATATCCCAGTTCATGTTGTAGTTGATGGATCTCTCCAACAAGACTTAGAAGTGACTTATGCTTTTGAAGCTCTAGATGGGAAAAGGACAACCAAGAAAATCAAGCTTTCAGGTAAAAGAGAAGATTTGGTAATCTCTGAACCTGGTACATATACTTTAATTGATCTAGAAGGAGCTTGTGCAGGAGGAGTTATGGAACCTTCAAGTGTCACTGTTCAGATGGTCCCATTACCTACTATGGATATGAGTGTTACAACTTTACATGAATGGTAAGTTCCCCTTGAATGCAGACTAAGCTGATTATTAGTGCTATGGATGTCGGAGCTACAGCAGCTTTCGATTTCACTGGATCACCACCTTTCAGATTAGAATATACTGAACAACGTAAAGGTGGAAGAGCCAGGACTTTGGCCGAGAATTTCCATAATCATCATGGTTCAGTCGTACTTCGACCTGAACACGAAGGAGAGTACACCTATGTAAGTTTTATTGCTTATTTGTACTGTAGACAAGCTAACGTCCGATTATGATTGCAGACTTTCACATCTCTCAGTGATAGACGATACAAAGGTGTCAAACTCGAGAAACCACCTATCAAACAAACTGTTCATCCTCTAGCAAATGTCGATATGACAGGTAGAATTGGCGATACAAGGAAACATACTCTGTACGCTTGTTCAGGTGATCAAGTTGATGTTGACATTGAAGCCAGAGTGAGTTTTGATATTCTCTTCACGTGTATATACTGACTCGCACATATATATGAACAGGGTATTGCACCACTTAAATTGGTTTACATTAAATCATGGTCTGGTCAAACAGAAAATGTTACTTTACCCATTAAAACTGGCAAAAACAAATTGACTGTACCTGTTCCAGACGAATTATCAGCTAAAAGTGGAGCGAATGGTAAACTCACTATAGCTTTGGTATCTATTGAAGATGGTAATGGATGCGTCAGAAAACTTACTACTCCAGCTGTAGAGGTTGACATCAAGAGACAGAAAGTGAGTCATAGCAGCTTTTCGATAGCGCTATATAGTATCATCAAGCTAATAACGGCCATAATAGCCAACTGCCAGATTTGCCAAGAGCCAAAAAGTCATCATCACTGAAGGTGAAGTGGCTAAAGCTCCACTCAGGCTGACTGGAGATGCGGTAAGCTTCAGACAGGCCCTGGGAAATTGCGGTTGACCAAGCTGACCTTGTCCTATTTTAGCCATGGGAACTGACTTACTCTATCAACGGAAAAGAGAAGAAGATAACGGTTAGAGATCCTAACAATCACCTCAGTTTCTCTGATAGGGGCATTTATAAGATTGTTAAAGTGAGCTTTTTTCAAATTCTTATACGTTCGAACACAGCTGACGGATTCTGTAGATCAAAGACGCTCATTGTGAGGGCGATATATCTTCTACTGATGACACGTTCGACATCGATTTCAAGCCTCGACCTTCGGTATCTCTTCAACAAACACCAGGAGTCAGTCTTTCTTCACCTAACTCGTTCAAACACAAAGGTTTGTGTGCAGGACAAGAACAACAAGTAGCATTGAAATTTACAGGTCAGACACCTTACGAATTGAATTATCGATATACGACTGAAGGTCGAACATCTAAACATTCTTTGAAAAGCGCACAGGAAACTGGAGTTTTACATTTATCTAGTGAACCTGGACAACATCGATATGATTTCTTGAATTTAGTTGATGGAAATTATCCAAATACTGATATCAAAATGTCATTGGAACATGAAGTTTACTCAAGACCTTCTTTGAGTTTCATTAAATCAAATTCTAAACCATTATGTTTAGATTCTTCTTTGACCAATACAGATGCTAAAATACAATTAAAAGGTAAATCACCATTTAAAATCAATTTATCAATTAGAAAACCAATATCTAAAAAAATTCAAAGTTTCACTATACCAAATATAAAAGACAATGAATGGATTTTAAATTTACCTGAATTTGAATTAAATGAAATTGGTAGATATGAAATAACTTTAAATAGCTTAGAAGATCAATCAGGTTGTCAACAAATCATAAATGAACAAGATGAATTGAGATCAATAATTGAAGTTGTTGAATCAGCTAAAATCGTTTCAGTAGATAATACAAAAACAGATTTATGTGTTGGGGATAGTTTAGATTTCTTATTACAAGGTAAATCACCTTGGACAATTGAGTGAGTACTTAATTATTTCGTGTTCTCATATCAAGGTCGTTACCAATCATTTTATGCCGGGAATGATGAAACTGATTTACTGCGATCGTATCACTTTTAGATACGAATGGCAAGGTAAAAGTCATAAAGTCACTTCATCAGCTTCAAGATTTTCAAGATTCGCCGAAGAAAAAGGTATATTTGAAGTCAAATCTGTTGCATTGAAAGATAATCAGGTATGTGATGAGTCCTTCATAGGGTGTTCACCCATGATTGTCATATTGACTTGGCTAACCATCTGATCTGACCGAAATAGTGTAAGAGACAAGTCAACGGTATGATTAGAACTGTACATCCCTTACCTAAAGCTAAAATTGTAGAAGGTGAAGATGACTTACGAGAAGGTAAGCGATTATGAACCCCTTACCTTTATCTCATTACGATTACCAATGATACGCGTACTGACTTTGGCGCATTATTACTTTATTCGCAATACAGGAGACGAACCAGCGGCTTTCGCTGTTCATTTCACAGGTGTACCACCGTTTTCATTCACCTATACAAGATCTGAACAATATGGATCCAAATCTAGAGTCGTCGAAACTCAGGTACGTCTCTTGACTGTCTCCCTCTCTAGCTCATCTTCATGATGTAACACTTTAAAAATATCAGATAAGCTGATATACCATATCGTAATTTTTACTTATAGACAATAACGGATATAATGGAAAATACATATACAATTTCATCTTCTTTACCTGGTGATTATGCTGTAGTAGCAATTTCAGATAAATTCTGTAGATATCCACCAATATCTAGATCTAATAAAGAGAGATAGTCGCATCATCTAGATTGCTAGAGTACAGATTACATAGCACAATATGCATTGCATTGTTTTTACAAATCTACTATTTTGTATAGTTAATATCGAAAAGGGGTATATGTGTGCAAGGTATATAATATGAAATTTTGTTTAGAGTATCTATACTACATGCTTGAAGATGGAATCAAATCACCAAATATTCCAGGTGATAAATCCATCAATCTAGAAAACTCTTCTTCTTTAATTGAAGGTATTTGTTCGGCTAATTCCTTGAAGATCTGCTTGATAAGTGATTCAATCTGTGTCTCGAAATCTATTTCACATGGAATTTCAAACAATATTATTAGTTGAATCACTGTATACGCGTTCCAGCATACAATCAGCTTTGTGATTTGGGAAACTGACCTTGTTTATGAGTAGATCCACCATGATCTTCATCTTCGGAATCATTTATACCTCTTTTCTCTTTCATTTGAACCCATAATCTACATAGTATATTTAAGATTTGACCTCTCCATCTTTCTAATCTTCCTGTTTTCCTTATCGCTCTCATCACGATCAATAAACAATTTAAATTTGATTGATAATGAGGTAAAACTGGGTAAGTTGGGGGATATTGCAATGGCTGAAGTAAATTTGGTATTATATTCTATATATCATATATTGAATGTGTTATATTAGCACGATATATCATCTTTTCATTAGATATTCTCGAAAAATAACCCAAATAGTCATAACAGCTGATCAACACTCACCTTTAACCATCTTATTATACCTGTACCCATAACATCAATCATTTCAATCAACATTTCATTTATATTAATTAAAACTTGTCTACCTTCTATACCTGAAGGTGAATATAACCAAGATTGAATTATACCTTTATCAATAATTTCACTATATAGCTCAATTCTTTCTTTTGACTTTTCCAATGTAAACTTATCTATAATATTCAACGTAATTGACAATAAACCTTTTAAAGGTGGATTAGAAGATAATGAAATTGAATGAATCAAAGAATTAATTAATAATTTATTTATACCCATTCTTTTTATCATTTCAATATCAATTTTATTAATCCATTTATGTAATATTTTGCAACCAATAAATCTATATGAAGGTTCCCAATCATCCATTAAAATTAATGTTGGAGGTAAAATCATACCTATATTATTTTCTATTTCATTTTGATTTAATTGATTTATTGAATAAATTAATAAATTTATTATACCCCATGAAAAAGATGATGGATCTTTAAATGGTTGATTATCATGTAAATCTATTTTTGAATCTATTTCTCCTCCTATAGGTCGATTTAATGCTCTAGAAGTTGAAGTTGATAACGAAGGATGTGATGAAAAATATGGTTTTAATGTAGGTAAGATAAGTATTGGGATTGAAGATGACAAAAAAGGAAGAATGTCTAAATCGATCAATGAGAATGATAATGTGATCAGTCAATTATAACGACTACAAAATAAGGCAAAAAGAGATAGCTGACCTTCTATCACTAGACGTATCTCATGTGATGACCAAGGATCATCTTCACCATTCAAACGAATTACATTTTCTATTATCCGTAGTTGTACTTCCGGTTCTATTTCTTCCCATTGTTCTTTTGATAGTTCAATATTATTCTTGATTTCCTTGACGAGTTTCAATGCCTTGAATCGATATTTTGCTAATCCATCTTCATCTATTTAGATGCCAAAAAGAATGGTCAGCTAATTGTGAAATTGGTTGTTCTTCATGGATAAAACACAATTTAGCTAACCTTGACTAGCCATAAATCCTTGAACAAGCTCGACTGGAACTGTCAATTCCTTTGATAACTTTTCAATTTTATCGATAAGCTTTTCCTTCGTTATTGCTGAAGAAGATATCTCATCATCTTCAACCGTTATATCTTCGACTATCGCCATCTTGGAACGAGCAATATTACTTGACTAAATGATGTTACAAAGGAAAGATGTATGATTGTATGGTTTTATGATTTTATACTTGAACTTGTTGCTCGCATATAGCCGGACTTTGATGTTCGGGTAGTTTCCCACGGTGTAACATGTGTTGTGATCTCCCGAACAACGCGAAGCAATGACAACGATAAAAGATGATAACCCATGTTGTGAACGATAAGTATAGACGTAGAATTGTTATTCATACAAGCTAGTCGCAGAGGAGGAGACACATCGAAGAGAGCAACCAGATCTATTGCCAAAGATCAAGTGCCTGCTGAGAATAGGTCACCATGTCAGTTCGCTCAACACCTGGACCAACATCCTATCCATCTTTACCTACATTCCAAACTCCTGAAGCTTCCTCGTCAAAAAGATCAATCAGAGCTCCGTCATATGTATCTAGACCATCAGTTGCAGACCCGAACTACAGTCATCGACAACAATCGATAAATGGGTATAGTCAACGTCAACAATCTATCACGTATGCGGGAAACGCAAATGCACCATCTGTAATTACAGGTACATCAACACCGACTATTCTTGGTATAGGAAGTAATAGCAATAGGAGGAAAAGGATAGGAACCAAGAATGAAGATGGAACTATCACACCACTATCAAAGGATGATTGGGCAAATATGGAACCTGATGAAGTGTTTAAAAAATTACCTGTAAATGAAGTGAGAAAAGTTGAAAATAAAATGAGGAATGATGCTTTGAATAAACAATCTGAATTAAGATCTATGGTAGGGTAAGCCCAACATAACACTCCGATATAAACAATTGAACATCCAATGATATATGTATATATATATATCGGCCTAAAGCTTAGAAACGTACCCATGAAACTGAAGCTAACCTAATTTACTTTCTTATTGTAGAACTCGTTACAGAGATCTTCTCACTTCAGCAACTCAAATACAATCACTTCATTCATCGTCTTTGAGATTATCAGATTCATTAAGAGAAATAGCTAGATCATGTAATAATCCAGATATAAACATCAACATTGATGGGGAAGGGTCAGAAAACGGTAATGAAAACGAAGATGATGATTTATTAAATATGTTGCCTACTGCTGCTCATATGAAATTGTTGTTAGATGCTCCAGAAGGTAAGTTATTCTCATACGTTCAGATGCATGATGTGCATATTAGTTAATTCAGAATAAATAAACGAATAGCTTTATATTCATATTTGGCTCATCACCAGTATCTCAACGCGGCTTTCTTATGGTTAATCACTAGAGTAGTAAAAGAAAGTTTATCAGCTATGCCAGAAGAGCAGAACGGGGTAAGTTGATTTATTAGTAGGACTGAGTATATGACAGTTAACTTGATTAATTTCGCTGTTTTTTAATAGTCTTACATTCCACTTCTTCAAAAACAATGGGAAACTCTAACACCATTTCGAGCACAAATCGTTCAAAGAGCTACAGCATCATTACGTACAAAAGATAAATTTGATTCTAAATCTTTATCTGAAACTATATTATCAATTATCTTATTAGATAATTTACCTATTTCAGAATCTTTAGATTTATTATTATCTCAACGTACAAAAGCTCTAAAAGATACTTTACAACATGTAGAATCAACTTCCTCTAAAAATAGTTTGTCGCCTGAAAAAGATAAATCACAATCACGTAAACGTTCAAATTCAAGAATTCAAAATGCAGCCAATATACGTTCGACAATACAAGAAAGATCATCAATATCAAATATCATAACTGATTCTATTAATCTCATGCTAGAAACTGTATCTTCTGCTAAAACAGTATTTGATAAATCTCATACACATACACAATCACAAACACAATTAGGACCTATAGATAGAGGGTTAAAACAGGAAGAAAGTTTAATAGAAGAAATGATGAGATTAATACAAAAAGGTGAAACCACTTTACCTTCGACGACGACAAATCAATCCAATTTACCGCCAAATTCTAGAAAAAATTCACATCAAAGAAGAGCATCGAGATTAGCTAGTATATCAATACCTAGAAAACTATCTACGCAAAACATTAATGGTACAAACTTATCTAGTATAAATGATAAACCACCTATAACTTCTTCAGAAATTATACAAAATTTACCTTCAAGTCAAATCTTATTAAGATATTTGCCTAATAATGTTATTGGATTTACACCTTTCATCTTAACTTCGATTTCTTCGTCCTCTTCTTCTTCTTCAGTTTCTGGAGATTCAAATTTAATTGATAAATTGGATAGTTGGCAAAAGCAGTCTATAAATTTACTGGAAGAATCGTTACCAAACTGGTTGAAAGATTTAAAGAATGTTAAAGATATTTGGATAATTAGAAATTCAATAAATGAATTATTATCAAAATCAAAAGAAGATGAATTTGAAAATTCAATTAAATTCGCTTTAGAAGATCAATGGTCAATAAGAGTCAAACAAGTTTGGATCGAAAAATTGGAAAATCTATTACAAGTTACAGAAAAAGATATTAGAGATGCCGGTGAAAAAATTAGAAATGGTTTAGAGAAATCGGGTAAGTTCAGTGATCAGGTTTTTTTCCTCATATTTTGTCGAGGCGTTGTATGGTTTGTTTAGCTAACAAAGTTTATTGTCCATTCATTATTCTATATCAGATATCTTACCTGAATCAAACCTTTTCTCGGATTTATCATTCCCTACTGGACCAACCACGACGTCATTCTCATCTATATCGCATACAACAGCATTGACGAGTTTCCGATCAACATTAAAGAAAAGATCATCTTTAAGAACTCCTTTATTAGATGATGTATTAAACACCTTTGAAGAGTTGGCGAAATCGATCAAAGATGATATGTCTGATTTACCTGGGTCGCTATATGATGAATACTCTATTCAAATTAATAATACATTGAATAAATTAGTCCAATCCTTGGATAACGTCTTGGATAGTATGGGGCCTTCCAGAGGTGACGGGAAAATTGGTATTGAAGCTGAACTATTCATTGGAAGAATCTCTTTGTATTTAAGTAAAGAAAGTGATTTTTTACGGAATATAGCTGGTTATGGTAAACTTGATCAAGGTAAGCTTATCCCCTGCCAACAAAGTATTGCTGTCTTTAGCTGATAATTGAATGTCTGATCTCAATAGATTCGATAGAAGCGTTCTTGATAGACGTCCATGCTAGATCCGCAATACGCTGGAGAGACAGAGCTATTCAAGAAGCTTTAGTTTTACTTGCACCTCTATTTGATCCTTATAGAGGTTCACAAGAAATCAAATCATCGTGGCAAGGTATGTCAGCTTCTTTCCATTCTGTTGAGTGAGTGACGTTTACTGAAAAAGCTGATAATCAAAATAGGTGAAACACCTTCATCCCCCTCTCATCCAATTATGATATCCCTTCAATCATTAGTGAAATCAACAAAATTATTGGGGATACCTCCTTCTCTCAATGGACAGTTGACAGTGACTGAAGGATTAGTTAAAGGGTTCGTTAAGAATGCCAAATCTCTAGAAGGATGGAAGTCTCAAGAGGAATTCCCAGAAAATTGTTTACAATCTGCAGTAGATATTGGATTTTTGGTTCATCTATCCGGAGATAAAGTCGATAGTGATACATTGGTCAAGCATTACCTTGAAAAAGTAAGCTACGTGTTTATCGTATGTTTTGTGCATAGATTGCTGACCAACTTTATTCTTTCATCTAAAAGGCAAATTCGTCCTATCCATCATTCACGTCCACTACAATTCAAGGAATAATAGATCAATCAATCAAGAAATCACAATTATTGATATATTCATTACTTTCCCATTTGACACCTTCTTCGGCTACAATCGATACACCAAAAATATCATATTCATATGGATTAGATAATAGGAATGCTGCATTGTTGAGATTCGGTACACCACAATCAGGCAATAAATCAGGTATATCAACTTCAACTGAATTCAAAAGTCCTGTGGTTGCTGCTAAACCTGGTAAAAGGATGGGATTATTGAGTATTGCGGCGTGATTTTAATTTATTGATGTATTTATGTATATGTATACTATGCATTTTATATATCTCGTGTGAAATTGCGATGAGAGGGTATCTTAAATGATGCGGGGTATCAGCCAAAGCGATTTATAGTTGACTTTGTTGGGAGTAGCGTGACTAATCAGATCCGTTGTGAATTATATAACATTCTTTATAGCTACTGCACTTATTACAGCTGAACGCTTCTTTTCTATTATATCTGGAGTGTTTAGCGGGTTTAATTCTGACAATTTATATAACTTAGAGAATCAAGATAGGAATTCGTTTAAATATCAGCTTATTTTCTTTTCCTAATATATGCAGAGTTTGTAGTCTTCATCAAATTAAAAAACAAATGGATGGAAAAAAAGGCCATATAGTAAAAAAAACTTACTTTATCAACTTTTTTCCAATCTGTTATATTTTCAATCTTATCATTAATCATATCATCATTTAAAACTAAATCACCTTTAACAACATTTATAATATCTTGATATATCTGTTTTGAACTAATAAAAGAATTTGAAAATTTAACTATAATTAAATTTTTAGTTTGATCAGATAAACCAAATTTTTTAATTGATTCTGTTATATTATTATTTGGTGATAAAGTTAATAAGATTTCTGAATGTAAATTATGTGTACGTGTTTTAGGTTTAACATTGTTATTGTGATTATTTGATTGATAATTATTTTGATTTTCAATTGATGATGAAGAAGAGGAAGGGTTTGATGATTCATCTGATATTTTCATTGATTCTAAATTAGGTATCGAAGGACCATTGGAAGTCGAAGGAAAAGAGTATAATAATGTAGTTAAAATTGCTGTTAAGAGATGTTCTTTTGAGACTAGCTAAAACACATCCAGAATTAAATGTCAGTATTGAATGTCAAAATTATCTAATATCTAATTTTGTTTTTTTATGAAAACTCACAACATCAGCTTCTAAAAAACCAAAATCAACTTCCTGCCTCAACTTTTCACCTTGATCACCTTTTGTCGTAGCAGCTTGAATTAACCTTTTCCGTATTTCAGGTGAATTACTAACATTTTCAAATAAACATATGTGTATTGTTGAATATTCCGAAGGGAATGAAGGGAGTGTATATGTTTCCATGGCGATTTTGTGGTTAATCAAGTTCCAATTACCAGTTTGTTAGAGTAACAGATATTGCTGCTATGTGTTGAAAGGCTAATTGATATAACTTTGCAGTAAAAACTATCATCCTCATCCTCATTATCATCATATCGATCTCTCTTTCTCTCTGTCTATCTCGAAAGACTATGATAGCGGAGATGTGCTGTACTCCGCAATCTGGTTGTTTGTTTGGCTCGGTTCGAGATCGAGACAGGGGTTGTTAAATGGCACACTGGATAAAATGCATAATATTGAATTGGTTTCACAGGTACTTATAATACTTGAATACCTTATTCTTCTTGACATATATTCTGTTATCTGTTATTCATCCATCAAAATCACATTCTAGCAGACGATCAATGCGTCATCATCAATCACATTGTTACATTGTCCAGTCTAGACTCTCACTTTGCAAGGTAAACAGGGAATTGCGGGGTGTGAATTGACTTTGACTTTTGCTGCGAAGAAAGAAGCATACTTACATATTCACCATCCTTTCGCACTTGAAATACGAGGTAACGTTTCATGTAGTCATGCTGAGAGCGTGTTTTGATGTGTCACATCAGTTATAAAGTCATGCTACTTGGAAACCATTAAAGTGCCGCTGGGCCTAGCTGCCTAGCTTTACAATCACAATACACTATACTAAATTTGGTCTATGTTCTTCGTTCCAATCTAGATAACCTATAAAAGAGGATTGAATCCTTTCTGTACATCGGCTTCTTCTTCTTTTCGTACTACTAAGCACTCTACTGCTCGCCACTTACTAACTTGCTCACATTCTTTATAGTCACTCTACTACTCAAACCAATCAGCAATCCGCAGTATAGCACAGCTTGTAACACTACATTATTTACACCAACAGCAGAAATCAGCGTGATTCAGAGAACAACAATCCTCACCTCCACACATATGAGTCAACAAAATGCCATCACTCAAACATGCTTTTGCATGGACAATATATAGATTTGCCTCGACAGTATTAGAGTAAGCTTTTTGATACATGTTGATTATCAACGAACGATTAAGCTGACAGAATTCATAGTGACATATGGCCTATTGTACTGTTCTTCTCCGGTATAGCAACCAGTAAGTCACGAATGGACTTGATGTTTCCATTTCTGGATATTCTGAGTCGAAGTCATTAGAGCTAAACATATGATGTGTTGTTATAGTGGTTTGCTGCGTTAGTGAATTTACCAGTACCAATCTAGGAATCAGTTCTGTTATGCTTACTGTCCTCGGTACGATTGTGTAAGTTTTCGCCATATAAAGATGAGTTGTGTGATCGATCCGCACTGATTAATGCGCTTTTGTCGCAAACTATAGCTCTCTTATCGTTTCTTTCAAGACAAATAGTTCTTATAGTCGATGGTGGGATGGTAAGCTTCTTGCATGGCTGTCTTTATGCGCATGATCAGCTTACCATGACTTGAATGCAGGACGTAATGTCTGGTCAAACCTTACATCCAACTTACGACAATTAGCTATGATAATGTGGATGCAAGTACCCAATGTACCACCTCAACCTAAAGATGAAGATAAAAAGGACAAACAGACCAAGAAGGATTCTCCCACTTCACTTGATTCATCATTTTCTACCTACGTTACCGACGACGAAGCGGAAGCAAAGAAGAAAGCTGAAGAAGAAGACGAGAAAGCAAGATTAAATATGCAAGGTTTGATCGAGAAGAAAACTTATATTGGTTTGGTGAGTCATCCAACTTTGGCTTCTTGTCCCTTTCCTCCTTTCCTCTGGTAGCTGACCTGTAACTTTGTATTGTTAAGGTTCAAGCATTCGCTGTATCTTTGAAGCACGCTCTAAGAGGAGAAACAGGACCGTTCTATAGTGATCTTTATCATTTAATCGCCTTTTTACCAAAATATAACCCATCTGTTCTACCACCAGTCAAAAGATCACATGTTTTAGCATTATGGCAAAATGGATTACCTAGAGAAAAAGCAGGAAGCTTCACAGATTCAATTGCTGTTCCATTAACTAATGCAGTAGCATTTAGAACTGACGCTTTAAATCAAAGAGATCCTTTACCTGATCCATTTTTAGAAGATTCTGAAAAAGGTTCTTCATCTACTTCATCATCTCAAGCTGGATCTATATCAGGTGTTGGAAAAGGCAATAATACACCTTCTTTTATTGATCATAAGGTATTTAAAAAACAAGCTATACAATCAGCAAAATCTTTTGTTCAAGTTGATAATCCAAATATTTTCGCTTTAAATAGACAAAGATCTTCTTTACAAACTGTTAGATCAGGTAAACCAGGTTTCTCCAATGGTAAAATATCAAATACGATGAACAATAAAGAAAATATTACTTTGACTACAGTAGAATTAATGCCACCTAGACATCCTCCAACACCAAAAATTTGGGATTTCATTCCACCTTTAAGAATATTTAAAATAATTTATGATTGGTTTAAATGGCATAAAATTGGTCAAGATTCAGAAAGAGAAAAAGGTGGTAAGAAAAAAAGAAAAATGGGTACTTCAATGGAAATACCCCAAGAAATATTGTAAGTTCATATTGGAATTGATCATTTTCATGATCTTTCCCAGCTTTTGGGATGTTTTACGAGTTTGAAAGAAAAGAAAGCTAACTGATGCTTAACGCTACCTTTAGAATGTATCTTCAAGCATACATGTCCGATTTAATTTCGCGAGGAATGCTTAATTCTTCATTAATCTCACCAATGTTAACTTGTATAATGGAATTACAAAAAATTATATCAGATTCAGAAAAAATCGCAGCGACAAAAATTCCTGCAGCATATACATATCATTTAAGATTAACAGTTTATATTTATTTATTTTTATTACCTTTTCAATTATATAATTATATTGGTTGGGTAACTATTCCAGCAACCGCATTAGCTTCAACAATTTATTTAGGTTTTTTAGAAATTGGTATGCAAATTGAAATGCCTTTTGGATATGATCAAAGTGATTTAGATTTAGATAAATTCGTTTTGAGAATAGCTCATCAATTAGCTCAAATTACTTCTGTAAGTTTGTTATACAATTCAAATTCCATTAAAACAAGCCAAAATATACTAAATTGAGCTAATTATTGTTTTCCTGTCAATTCGTTTAGTTCCCAACACAAATTCCTGCATCACATGTAGTCCTTTCTCATTTAAATCAACCTTTTTTACCTTCATTAGATTTAAGTGCACCTGATATTTTAGGTATACCAGAAAGACAACCTAAACCAACTGAAAAAGGTTTTTCACATTCATGGTGTTCATACGATTGTAAACATGCTCAATCCTCCTCAACTCATAAACACAAGAATAAAAATGGTTTAAGGAATAGAAAAGCCAAATCTCCAGAAGAAGCTTATAAAGATGGTTTAGAACATCATGAAAATCTTCGTTCATTCAATACTAATCAAGGCTATTCAGTTGGACAAGGTGATAATGAAAAACCACCACATGATGATGATCACAATGATTCAGGAGGAGGAGAAGAAGAAGAAGAAATCAAACCAAAACCATTATTAAGAAATATGAGAGATATTGAATTAGTTTTAAATGCAAATTGGAGAGAAATTACTTCAGAAACTGAAGATTTTATTGGTAAACCAAGAGATCAATTGGAAAATAGAACAGGTTTAGAAGTTGCTGTTTTAACTTTATAAGATTTCTCCACTCCCACTCCAATCAATTACCTCGATATGAGAATGACTTTTATTTCTCCCAATTTCTAATTCTTTCTTTTTCGTGTAATTAATACACTTTGTCTTGTTATTATTGTTGACCATCATTGTGACCATTTTTCATATCATGTACATATCATGACTTTTTCCATACTTGCATTTATCTATTCAATCGTACCATACAATATACTAATGATCATTCAAAGGCTAGCGAAAATGGATTTTTGCAATCAATCAGTGCAGAGTGAATGCTGATGACTAGAACGCTAGCGCATGATCAATTTGATGATATCTGCATAGTAATAATTAAGTATGCTATGATTATAGAACAAAAGGTTGATAATTAGGAAAAACATGCTAGTGTATAATGTATATAGAAATCGATGCAGAAAAATACAAAAAAAAAACAAAAAAACAAAACATATATCGGAACAAGGTATATAGTTGAATGAATATTCTATTTGATACAGTGCATGGCGCTGAAAATAGCAAGACAATCGGACAAATATCGAGGAAGAACAAGAATGAATATATTCAGATGAAATGGTTATGCCAAAGCTCTAATTGCTCTTGGTATTTTACCGACTTTTCTTGTAGCTTGATGATGTGTTTCAGTTGTATTAACAGAAGTAGTACTGCCGGTCCCACCGATGTCTTCGTCATCCGCATCCGATGAGATGACACCATCGATATCCATAGATTCATCCCCTGATGAAAGAGCTGGCGATGAACTTCGATTTCTTCTGTTTAATGTTGAAAGTGAGGTTGAAGATGATGAAGCGGCTGATGAGGATAAACTAGAGTTATCATTATCAGATTCAGTGTAATTTGATGAAGAGTTTAGTAAATATGGCTTGGTGGTTAATGGATATAATGACGCATAAGAAGGTGTAGGTGAATTTGGTAATGACGTTGATTCAGTAGTAGATGTTTCTTCTGACGAAGTTTTAGATTGGAATAAGTCAGATTTCGTGTAAATTGGTAACGCATCACATTCCCTTAAATCACCATTTTCATGGAAAAGTTGAATGTAAGCTGGAAGAGGTACAGCATCAGGTCTAGCATCTGGCATAGTTGATGGACAAGTACCGAATTTAATAGGTGTCGAAAGGATAACCACTTGCTATCGAACGGAAAAAGCAATGATCAGCTTTTGCGACTTGTATACATTCTTTTACGATGTGTTAAATTTGATAACTCACTGTACCATTAGGATTGGCAGCGTTTCTGCAAACTACCCTGATTTTCAAATCATGTCTAATTCTTAAAAATGGACTATCCATCTCAGATTGAGGTCTTGAACTACTTGGATTTTTTACCAGATCAGAAGTTGATGGCATAGGTAAAACAACATTGATTTTTCTCCATTTTTCACCTAAACCTAAACCTTCATCTGAGAAAAAGAAATTTCTTTGATTTCCGTCATTAGCTAATAAACATGGTTTCCTTCTAATACCTCTGAATGGAGTTTCATTGTGCGATAACAATCCACCATCAGCGTAATCATGACCAGGTGAGATTAATTGGTGTCTCGTAGAATTTCTTGCAGGTTGTTCAGCTGGGATAGGGAATGAAGATGTGAATGATTGAGATGGGTTTGATCTAACCAAGAAAAAGCAAACAGTTTCAGTCAGTCAACATGACAGCTTGGTGATCCTGAGTGATTCTACTTACGAGAACCTTTCGGTCTCTTCCACTTCCATACCCAATTCAAGAATATGCGTTAACATATCATCTTGAACCCTTTTGCCTAATATGTCACCATATTGTCTTTCCATGGGAACAGATTCTAGTTCTCTTGAACCTAAGGTAGGATTCGAGGTTGCAGCAATTGAAGTGATTGATGATGACGATGATCGACTTGAGGAACTTTCGTTTCTTGTATGTACTGAATCAATTTCCATTGGCTGGTTGTTGCAATTGATGTTTCTAGCTCTGACTCTTAAACTAACTTTGAGACTTTTTTCATCACCATTGACGTCAACCCAATCAGGAACAGTTACTATACATTCTAAGGGACTATTACTGTTAGCTTCTGGTTTCAAAGTATAGTGTCTTTCTGTTTGATTTTGATGAGATGATGATCCTATTGACGAAGGTAATCTATGTCGTCGTACTGTGAAAGGTGACCATTCAGATGATGATTTTTCAGTTGCTCGAGCCAGTAAAGAATGATTACCGAATATCGAATCAAGTGATTTTGATGATTTAGGTTTGCACATGAGTGGTTGAGAAGGAATCAAATTATCCATAAATATATCACCGTTGCTCGTTCTGGGAATGGAAGAAGATGACGATGATGAGAATGAGGATGAGGATGGGCAAGCATAATGGGAAGATGAAGAAGGTGATTCGCCCCATCCTATGGTAGCATGAGCTATAAGTCCATACGATACGGTTGTCATTTCTGAATCGTGAGAAGGAGGTAACCATCCTGGTATTCTCATATCGAACGCCACTGCAAGTTGTAATTTTCTGGCATGTGGTCGTGCAGGATCACTTGACGGTATTAAAAGTGGTTTTGATGGGGAAGCGAGAATGAGAGTTGTCGTGTGTAATCTCATAGGTGTATATCGGCCTGTAGACCGAAAAAGATCGTCAGTTGACGTAAACATAGAATCATCATCATTATCGTACCATGAGATAGAAAGCTTACCATGATCATCCCAAAATTCTGATTTACCTTCCATCACTATTTTTAAATCTTTTACTTCTCTCAATCTACCTTGTAGGGGAGCGGGTAAAGCGGGTAATGAAATCATGATGTGACCAGGTAAAGAATAGCTCGTTCTGGTCATTTGTATTGAATCACATCAGCATTCTTCCATCATCAATTAACACGTCAACAACGCCGATCATTTTGATGATCGTCTTCCCCAAAACAATTTAATCGACAATCGGTCGACTCGAGTGTGATAGCCGAGTGGCAACCTGTTTATCAAGACTGATCGATGAAATATGCTTACTCACCCTGTATTAGGTTCACCAAGCATATCCATAACCCCTTCGTTTTCGAAGTGAATCTGTATCTTGGAGGAAAGGTAATTGGTGTGGGATTGGAATACCATCTTTGAACGAGGTCTTCAAGTTGGTGTTTCCAATTAATGAATGATCGATCTTAGGAATCGTTGAATTTTCTGTGTAGATGGCTTCGCTTTCGGCGTCACAGGGAATTTATCTGATATGGATTGCGTATAGATCGTTCGAACAGGTGCTGAGGGCTCGCTGTTTTGTTTGAACGAAATCGAGTATGAGGTACTGGATACTGCTTCGAAGCTAGATCGTTTTCGTTTAATGTAATGTCTTGTTGATAAAGATGAAAAGGATGTAGAAGAATAAGAATCAGAATAACCAGGTTGGTATTGTATTGGCTGAGTATATTGACTTGATGTTGCTTTCTATCCATTAGTCTGGATAGACCGAGTACGATTAAGGCGATGAGGTGTTGAAGGAGGATTTAGTTGTGAAGGATGCCTTGGAAGTAGTTTTGACAAAGGAGTAGATTGAGTCGACGAAGGATGAAGATTATTGTTTATTGGTTGGAAAGATGACGGGAGGAAATAAGAGCGTGAAGATCTTGAAGAAGGCATTTATATATAGAAATATGTTTGATAACCCAAATAAGGTAAGAATTCCAAGAAACGGTAGAAAGTCGTGGGGGTACATTTGACTTTGATGAGATGGGTAAGTGGTATGATGCTGACTGTCTAATCGGTTGAAATCAACTGGAAGGATCGGGTTGATCGGTCTATTATTGTTGTGTTTGATTGTATTAAACGTCGATCTCATAAAAGTCATATGTCTTGTTTGTCTTTTGTGTGCAAAGATGTGACAAAAGGTCGTGTTTCGTATCTAAAGGGTTAATGATGTGAGTTTTGAACATTTTGATAGCCGCTTCTGGTTGACTACCTTTGTTCTTTCAAGATGGGAAGGAGTTTTTTTGGTATGTTGTGTAGAAAGGCAGAGGTACAAGTGATTTTCGGAAATGGTAAGATACAAAATGATTGTGTATGAATGAGCAAGATTCAAAGAACAATAAGCTGTGTAATGTGTGTGTAAAATAATTGTACCAAGAACAATAAAAGAAAGAACAAGTTGGGTCAAGGGGGTGGCAAAGTAAAGCGAAGCGAAGCGTATGAGAAGATTAAGGGGTAAGTAAAATCAATTGTTAGAGATGATAAGATAATGTTATTGTTATTGTTGTTGTTATTCTTGTTATTATAGTTTGGCAAGGTTTTTTCAACGCGTGTGTTATTTTGCATATACTGACATTACACTCACTCATGGTCTGTATGTATGTATGTATCTACAGTCAACTTCTCAAACCTCCTTCAGGTTGATTCAACTGGGTTATGCTCAACGCTAGATTGTTAAGTTCCCTACTATCCATCTTCTGTACAGCTTCCCCTTCGCTGTTTCATATACGATTACTCCCAGATTGCTGGTATGGTACATACTTGAAACATTGTATCCAACAAAGGATTTTGTTTTGTGTATTTCTTTTTCACCATTGCCGAAGGGGGAAAGGGTACGTGCGTGATCAGTGCTAAGCGCTTCGTTCTAAAGTCGAATGATTTCATGATATATAATGAATGATGGTGGCTTGATGTGAAGAGATAGAGATTCCGAGCGGAGTAGTTGATCATAAAAGCTTATTGTTCATATGAACGTACAGTATGCCTAATGAAGAAAAGAACAATAAGACAGATTGACGCTTTGATGATCATCGATTGAACAATAAGAAATCTGCTCGATATGACACGTTACTCGAAGAAGGGAAGGGGTACGTGCCTTACATCTGTTCGAGCCGAAGTCGATGACGGCGTAATCCGTTCAATGCATCTTGTAAGCTTAAAAAAGTACAACGAGCGGAATGCAGCACGAAATAGTTTACAGGAGCCTGCATCTTCAGCTGCTCGTGGTGAGATGAGAAGCACAGAAGCATTCATATTGCGAATATGTTAACGTTGAGCATATTACTGACAATGAATAATCAAGAGATCACCTCCTTGGCAACTTCGCTCGTATGACAGACTCCTTTCCCAGGTTTCCTGTTCAGCTCGGTCAATTGAAATCGGTAAGATGCTGACGATTTAGATTGGATCGAAAATCATGTCATGTACGATAATCTTGTCCTGTGGCTTATCGTATAGATATTCAGAGCAAAGGGCAAGTATATTCCATTCGTTCAAGCTTTACAATTCGTCTCGGTAGGCCCGAGTAATACTGGTCACGTCAACTCTGGCGTAAATGCTTATTTGGCAGTAAGCATAAAAAGTGGATTTACTGGAATCTAGACTGTCTTCTTACTTCGGCGTGATCCGCCCCAGAATCTGGATTTTAAGCGAGTTAAGCGATCAATGCAAAACAAACCAAGCTGCTGTGAAGGCTAGATCCAATAGCACGAACAACATTTAAGCGCAGAGACATGATGCACCATGTTAAGATCCATTCATTTTCATTGCACAAGTCACGTTCAAGTGTATACAACCCTTCAACAAACTATGCTCTGAAGAGAGTAGCATTGCAACCAACGCATAATCCCCACTAGATAGATATAATAGGCACTAAAATTAGCTTTACGGTTTCATCTACTCTTCCTTCTAACTTTACAACTTAAACTCGCTATAATTTTAACCAGACGATATTCAACGGAAGAGCAAATGGTATAATCAGATATATATGTATATACACTAAACTCTTGCGATAAAATCACCATGACATCCCCTCACCAAGACACGGACTCTTCTATTCAACGTAATTCATCAGCCATATTATTTGGATCAGATTCAGCAGCGACCGGTTCGTCATCTACGGATATGGGTATAAACGAAAATACACCTTTACTTGCCTCGAAAGGAGATCAAACAAAGCAGAGACAGATCAATAATCTTCCCAATTGGAATGAAAGTAGTAATACAAGTGATAACGGTTCGATAAAGATCGATGAATCTGATGATGGAAGAAAGAAGCCTAAAGGGAAATCAAGCTCACTGCAATATGCAGCTAAATTGAAGCAAAGATCAAAGTATTATGTACCTATAACAGATTGGCTACCTAATTACTCTTGGTCGCTGTAAGTTATATACATCTAAGAAGCTGACTATTTGATCGCGAGATGTTACGACACGACGAGTCTGACTTATCTTTGTTAGGTTTTCCGGAGATTTGATAGCTGGTTTATCAGTAGCGTGTCTGCTAATCCCACAAGTGAGCTTGACGACTTCTAGTTGAAAGACCCAAATGCAAAAACGAGCTCACAAGATTCCTGTCAACAGTCTATGTCATACGCTAGTGGTTTAGCGAGATTAAGTCCTTTAGCAGGTTTATGGTCAACCGCAATACCAGCCTTAGCTTACGGTGCACTTGGTACATGTCGGTGAGTTGTTGTAAAGATGTTTAAGTTGCCGTGCTTGATCTCAGATGATCGTGTAATAACCATGTCTTCCATCTATAGGCAATTATCCATTGGTCCAGAAGCTTCTCTTTCTTTACTTATGGGTCAAATGATTCAAGATGCTGTATTAGGAAACCCTCATCATAAATCCAAACATCCTGAATTCAATGCTGCCGCTTTATCGGTAATAACGACTTTCCAGGTGAGTGAGATCTGGCAATGCATGCTAGGAATGCGGACTGACTCCGGTGTTTTTACTATAGATCGGTCTCATCACCAGTATCCTCGGTTTACTTCGTCTTGGTTTTTTAGATGTAGTCCTTTCTAGAGCTCTTTTACACGGTTTTATAACGGCTGTGGCTATCGTAAGTTGATGTGACTTGGTAACCCCTGTGTAAACATGGTGTCTTGTCGTTTACGCCATTGAATAACTTTAAATTAGATCATCTTCATAGCTCAAATGATCCCAATGCTGGGAATGGAATATATCTTGTCACATCCAGAAAATTCAGAAAACGCACCAAATTTACCATTGGACAAATTGATTTTCACTTTAAAACACTTAGATCATATCAATAAGCCGACAATGATTCTAAGTTTCACTTCTTTAGGGTTTTTGATCTTAGCTAGAGTAGCTAAACAACAAATTGTGAAAAGACCTGGTGGAACTTGGGTAAGATATATACCTGAAATTTTAGTTTTATGTGTTACTTCAACTATACTTTCTGCTGTTTTGAAATGGGAAGCTATTGGTATAGATATTTTAGGTCAAATTAAAGGTGAAGCTGCTTTACCTTTTGGTTGGCCATTAAATAAGAGAGCTTTGAAGTATTTTAACTATACTGTTAGTCACCTGGATTAATCCTTCTGCTCTGTCCTTGTGTTATTCATACTTATACTACCGTATAGTTCCCCACCGCCTTCGTGTCAGCGGTCATTGGTGTAGTCGACTCTATCGTAGCTGCGAGAGAAAATGCAATGAAATATGGATATGCAGTTAGTCCAAACAGAGAGCTTGTAGCTTTAGGTAAGCTGCCGTCCCGTGCCTCTAGCGAATGGATCTACTAGCTAAAAATCCTGAGTCCAGGTGCAACTAATCTCGCATCTTCCTTCTTGACTGTCACTGGATGTATCCCTATCTTCGGATCCATCACCCGTAAGTTATCAGCTTGCACTTGCGATATCTTAAAGATCGCTAACAAGGGTGTATCCTCATCATCAGGATCAAGGTTGAATGGTCAAACAGGTGGAAGAACTCAGATGTCTAGTATGATTTCAAGTGGAGCTATTATTTTAGCTATTTACTTCTTATTGCCTTACCTCTACTTTTTGCCCAAAGTGAGTAGCCGTTTGCCACATACTGAATTACAAATACTGACAAATGTTTTAGGCTACTCTTGCTGTAATCATCACCCTTGTTGTGTATAGTAGTGAGTCATTCGATGGTTCTAGCAGAGGATAATAGTACTGAAGTTTGACTTTTATAGTTCTCGCGGAAGCCCCGCATGAAATTATGTATTTCTACAAGATGAAAGCATGGACCGATTTTATGCAAATGACTGGTACATTCATCTTGACACTGTTCTTTTCAATGGAAGTGAGTTCAGAATTCCCATTCCCAGTGTTGATCCTAGATGTTCCAGGCCACATTCGCTGACCGTCATTTTCGATTATAGATTGGTTTGGTTGCTTCTGTCGTTTTATCGTTAATTTTGGTAGTTCAAAAATCATCACAACCTAGAATACAAATTATAGGTAGAGTGCCTGATTCAGATCAATGGGCACCTGTGGACGAAGAGGAAAATGCACATGAGGAGATCCCTGGTGTATTGGTAGTCAGAATTAGGGAGAGTTTGAGTTTCGCAAATACTGGTCAATTGAAAGAGAGATTGAGAAGGGTAAGTCCAGAATTTGAGCAAAGTCAAATTCCTTCTTGTAATACTGTAAAGAATTATGTAAACTGATTCCGGGCTTACACTGTTATAGCTTGAATTGTATGGACATAAGAAATCTCACCCATCTGATGAACCAAGAAGAGAATCTGCAAAAGCCTTGATTATGCATATGGGTGAAGTACAAGAAATAGATGCTTCGTAAGTCCTTCTTATACTCTCTAAGTCAAAATCGTGTATCTCCCATTAACAACTCGAATTCGATGGTTTTACTGCTATGATCGTATAGAGGTATACAGATTCTCTATGAACTTAGTAGAGCATATCATGAAAGAGGTGTAGCAGTCCATTTCGCATCTATAAAATCAGGTCAAATTGATAAATTCAAAATTGTTGGATTAACTGAACTGGTAAGTAAAACAGTATGATATATATTGAATACCAATCAAGCTGAATATATCCGTCCGTTTATTGTTTAGCTTGGTCCAAGTCATTTCCACGCTAATTTACAAGAGGCAATGAAAGAAGTTGAATCTATGGGTTATGGAACTAGTGTTTTTTCTAGATTCTCATAATCACAATTTCAATCAGGGTATCCTATTTTCCGACAATTCATTCGATCCTATCAACTTTTAACAATTTAAGTAAATTGTAAAGCCAAACATCCAATTTTTTCCTCACATTTGCCATCCTTAGTACTATACTCTTACTTGAATGATGTTTTTCTCCTTATTGCTATTCTTACAATTTCAGTGCATAACCTTAATAATGATTGGATCATGTGTGTGTATATCAAGAAATGATCGTGTATATATATGTTGAGATCTAGGATTAATACATGAACATAGATAAATGTAGATATAGATGTATCTCATGTTTAGGCGTAGTAGAGAATCTAAATAGTTTTTAACGATTTATAATTTAAATGCATATGTTTGGCAATCAGTAGACAATACGATAATGTAGCTTTACTTGTTAGAAGAATATGCTATACTGATTAATGCATGTATGTCTATGTTATTATTTATCTCTGATTGATATGATATTAATACAGTGTTTGACAAGGAATTATTATACTATCTACCTGTCATACAGTTACAAAAACCTTTTTCTTCTGCTCCACCTTCAATTTGAATGATTAATTCACTTAAACCTCTAATTTTCTTTTTTAATAATTTATCTACTCTATTTAGAACTTTTTCACTATTTACATAAATCAAATCTTTATCTTTTTGTTTTTGATTGTGACTTTGGTTATTATTACCACCTAAATAAGGTGTATAAGATTTTGAAGGATCAAATGATGAAGGTGAAATTGATAATTGAATATGAATTGAACCAATTAATTCACCTTCACATCTTGGCCAAAATCTAGGTGATGCATAATTTGCTACTCCATCAATTGATTTTAACTATTGTTGTAAAAAAAAGGAAAAGATATTTCAGTCAGTTACGTTTCTCTTTCATTATGGTTATTCCTCCCAAACTCATTTTTTGACATTTGATTTATATACAATGTTGGATTGATATTTTTTTTACTCACTTCAGATAAAGCATTTCTGATTTCTTCTTCTTTATCAGAACCAACATCTAAACATAAAACTTTACCTGAATCTATAACCAATGGAATTACACTTGCCATAATTAATACAGCTATGAATAAACTTGCAATAGGATCAAATCCTGTCCATCCTGTATATTTAATCAAAATAGTTGATACAATTACTCCTACACTACCTAAAGTATCTGCTAAAACATGTAAAAATACACCACGCATGTTGTGACTGTGTGCATGGTCATGTCCATGTCCATGATCGTCGTGAGAATGTGAATGTGAAAGTGAATGGTCGTGATGATGATCATCATCATGATTATGACTGTGGGAATGTGAGTGATCGTGGTGCGTATGTGAGTCCGTATGAGATTTCTCATGGTCGTGATGCTGAAGGGGCTTTTATGTCAGCTAAAATGAGCACGATACGTAATTGAAGGATTAGTGATGCTTACATGATGATCATGTCCATCATGCCCGTGTCCATTGCATGTTTCGTGTTGATGAGCATCATGATTGTGCGCATTAGCATGGGCGTGGGCATCTTGCTGGGCATGCGATCTCAGGTATCCAGATGATCTTCTCTTAGCTAAGGTTCGCTGTGGGCGCGTAGAAGCTGAAGTCTGTGAGCAAGCGAAATAGATTAGCCGGATCACAATACACAGTCTGTATAGCACGACTTACGCCTTGTGACTCTGAACGATGATGATCATGATCATGAACGTGGCCGTGTCGATGATCCGCCTTTGTAAAATGATTATTAGTCCAGTCTGACATCAGGACAACACTTGAATGAGGGCCACATAACTCACTTTCTTTTCGTTGACGGGTATATGTGAATGTCCATGCGAATGTGCATGACTGTGTCCGTGACCGTGATCATGACCATGACTATGACCGTGATGATGATGACCACCAGTAGCCCACATACCAAAAAGGTTAATACCTAATCCCACTGCAGACACAAGCAGCAATTGCTGAGTTTCCATTTCAGGTGGATCAAGCCTAATCATTCAGTATGAGTGAGCCTATCCGGTATCGTATAGTGAAAAAAGAAAATGGGTATCTTACACTCTTTGTATACCCTCAAAAATGATGAAAATAGAAATAAGGATAAGGAAACAACCTGAACATCAATCAGCTTGGTTGGAGAGGACGGATTTCTCGGGTGACTCACCATTTGCAAAACCACTCAAAGTTTCTACTCTGGAATATCCAAATGTATACCTTCCATCAGGTTTCCAAGTTGCAGCTACTGAAGCCCATAATCCTACTGCTATCCCAAAACAGTCGAATAACATATGAATAGCTATTACGGAAGAGCACAGCAGATTAGCCGAAAACCGCAACGGGCAAAGTACATATATACGATCTCGGAACTTACCATCTGAAATCAAGCCTAATGAATTAGTCGCTACGCCATATACCATTTGAACGAACATATATGCTAAATTTAACAAAAGGAAATAAAAGATTTTAGATGATGTGGGTGTATTAAGGATTGTTTGGAGATGAGGTCTCCATTTTGCAGGAAGAAGTGACATGAATGACCATGATGATCTAGCTGTTGATAATGATTTATTGGTAAAACCCCACTGCGAGTGTCCGAAATGCCGTCAGTTGGGAGTTTGACGAAAGTGTAATTGCTTGACTTACCGGTGATATCCTATCCTTTTTACCTATTTTCTTTCCGCTTGCCATGATTGTACTAAATAAAGCTAGAGGTAAAAGTACCAAGAGATCGATGGATGTTGGAATAGGATGAAGAGCGAAAAACTGAAGTACTGGAATAGTACATATGAATAGTATCCTATCTCTGTTGGTTTTTAGTTGTAATACTGATCCAGGTGCAGAGGAAGATGTTGTCGTCGACGTTGAACTGGCAAATGGAAAAGGAATATATCTAACTAATAAACCAGTAATGAAAGAAGCGAATCTTTGTCCAGGTATTGTTGATATAGGTAATGGTATCGGTATTATATTCTATTCCAACAAAGGGATTTTAGCCGAAATCCATATAGATAACCCCCAAAAACAAAAAAAGAAAGATTATCGATAGATGTTTCTAACGAACGTGCGTCGCCAAGCCAGAATACGAATATAAGAAATATGGTTACTAACCATTTGATATAATCCAAATACAATCATAGATGACACTGCAGTTGATATAAGACAATGCCATAATCCTTTATCATTGTTTGATTTATCCTTATCTTCATATCGAGTTTTGATTTGTGATATATCGGAAAGATATTGGTCGGCTAAAAATGTAGTTGCGGCAAAGACGATTGTCCCGACAAGGGAGGTAACTGTAATAGAGAAGAAATATCAATGAAAGGCCTTGAACACTGTGAAAGGGTTATTGGCTTACCATTTTGTGTCGCTGCTTGACCTATAATGTAGATTGAAGAGAACAAGATGGGCAGGATCGGTGCGAGCTTTGATACATTCATGATGTTAGCTTAGCTGGTTTTCTGACAAAACTCGCGCTTGGACGCTCACACTATTGATATCCGTCAGACTAACGGAGCCCACCATAGAGCTCATATATGCGATGATGATTAGTCTGTAGAGGTTATATGTCAGTCCATAAAACCATTCAAGTGATTACCATACAAATTGTACGAACCGGAGGGGACCTATATGTTGTAACGAGGTGAAAAAGGCGACTGATTGAATAGCCAAAGCTATACTCAGCTGTATTGAATTCTATAACATGTTCATTAGTCTACAGATACTTTGGGATCACTCATGCATATCATAACTTACATTTGCGCTTATCTTTCCATCTTTACTTTTTCTCCTAGAATCACCTATAAATTGACCCAATTGACCAATAATTCTACTTGACCATAAACCTAAAACTAACCAACCAATCCCACCACCTAAATGTCTAGGATCATCTAAAACAGAAGTTTTCGAAGCTGTAATAGCTAACGCACCAATAAATAATCTTAAATATGAATTTGATCTAGTATTACTGCCATAATTGGATTTTGATGTGGATGTGTAAAAAGATGAAGAATTTTGTTGTTGACCTAAGAATAATGATTTACGTGAAGGTACTTTATGAACTGTTCTATGTAATGGTGTAGGTGTAGAAGGTGCTTGCATCTTGTTATTGGTGATGTAAGCAACACCTCGAGTTCAGTACAACAAATTAACGTATAACTCTATCTAGTTATATGATGGAAAGTGATGAAGTAGTGAAGGCTTTATAACTCCATCTCATGTCAAAAGAGCATGGACCCAAAAAAAAGAACGGCAAAGACGCGTCAAAAGGTCAAAGTTTCATCTTGGCGTTGTTACTTATGTCATAATACCCATCGATAAAAAGCTTATCTCACTCTCTGTCAAGTCAGATTAACAATAGCTGTCTTCCCAGAGTAGAAGTAGTACCGATATAGATATAGCATGATTGGAAGCAAGGATATGTATGCATGAGGTTATGTATGATTCAATTCATAGCCTCATAAATTAGGTCTCTATTGTCACAATTTATGTTGGTGTCCATGTTTTGCCGTATTCCGACGGAAAGAGCGATTTTTTTGGACTGAAAGACTTTACAAGTAATTTGAGGTAGATTGATGATCGACATCAGTTCTGAAATTTACAAGTTAGTATACATTTCAATTATACATTGCAGTACTCAGAAACAGAGACATCAGTGTCATTCAGTGATCATGTTCAGTAATTCAGTAGCCCTACGATCTTGCGTCAGGTGTCGTTCTTTGCGAATTCGAGGTATATCGAGACCCAATCGACTTTTTACAAATACAGCTCGATCTTATAGCTCAGCTGAATCCAGCACATCAACAGCAGTAGCTCATGAAGCTGAGGCCGATCCTGAAGAGTCGGATAGAAAGATCAACACATGGTTTTTGAATCATCAACCTACTCGAAAAAAATCTGTTATGTCTACACCTTCTTCTTCTTCTTTTAGCGATAATGCTTTAAACAATGGTAAAGAACAAATACCATCTACATTTTTCACGAATTCAAATGTCGATAATGCTCAACAGATACATTCAATACCAAAAAATACACCTGCAATCTTGCTACCTTTACATGAGTTCATGATTTCACCTAAATCCGAAGCTACAGAAGTAATACATAGAGAAACTGTACAGATATTTGATTGTTCTTTATTATCACAACAACTAGATTTAAAAGGTCAAGGTGATTTAGTTAATTCTATTGATATTATGGATAGATCAGGTAGTTATTATGATTGGATTATTTTGGTTCAAGTTAAAGGTAGAGGTAGAGGTGTTGTAGCTAGAGGTGATGGATTAATTAGAAGATGGGTGAGTTATTAACAATTCTCAGGATTTTCAAAAACAAACATTCACATATATAAGCTTAATTATTATCTTGATAATTTGATAAATATCTATTTATAGTTACTCAAGAATCCATTACATTCATCAATCAAAGCATCACCACATGAATATCCAAAAACACCAAGAATATCACCTGATTCAGATTGGTCAATTATACCTTTAGATTTAGGTTCAACGGTTGATGGTGACACTAATAATTTTAGAGCATGTATAAATTTAGTTAGTGAAGAAGGTAAAGAAAGATGGAAATTGGAAGAAATGTGGGGTTTGAAACCATAATGAAATAGATAATACAGATCATTTCCAAAGAACGAAGAGTCATTATTACAGTTGAGAATAGGTCACTCTCTCATTGCAGCTTCCGGCTGGACGCTCATATGCCATTTAGACAGACTTGTCACACGCATGACCAGAAACTACATTCTTGTTGTTATATAACGCTATCTTTACGGGAAGGTGAGATGGGTCCAGCCGGACGATGGATGATATCTGGTCAGATAGCACTGTACACCGCAACGGATCATGTACTTCGCAATTTCAGTTCATGTATATCATGTGGCATGCATCTATCTAAACATGTATATAATCTACCATTCCATCTTTCCATAAAATCTCTTTCACTCATGACAACCTATAACAAAGGTTCAACATCAATTTCAAGAGAAGAACAAGGTCTAGTCAATTCAAAGTTATTCAATACACTTGGGTGTAAAATACCAAGTGAACCAATGATAACATCCCTTGACCAAGGTTTGTTTTCGTCATTACCGGAAGAAGGAAGTGCTGATTTGAGTGTTGATGCAATTGTTGACAATGGACCTTCTGATGTTGAAGTGGAAGGTGTAGGTTCAGTAGCTTTTAAATTTGGTTTTGATCTGTAGTATACGTTGGCAGCTCGACCAGGGAGATATGTTGGGTCTAAAAGCGTATTAGATGAATTTATCAGCATGATTCTTTCTTTAAAAACCAAATAAAGAGAGGCCATGCTTGACAGAGGGAGAGTGGAGAATGAAACAAGAAAGTTTCAAATACCCACCTTCAGAAGAAGCAATATAATAACCATAAGCTTTATCACTCTCTTTTCGTTCTAAAAATGGAACGCCAAGAATTTGCATAATTCTATCTAATAAACCATGTGTAGTTTCAAATCCAGATTTTTTATCCATATAAACTGCACATAATCTTCTATAATTTTTAGCTTGTCTTTCTTGTTTTAAATCTTGTATAGTTACATCAGAACATTCAAAAATTTTTAAAGGTAATGGTAAAGCTTTATTTTCTCTAATTGTTTTTAACATTCCAGGTAATAATGATGTTCTAACAACTTGATATTCTAATGATTTAGGATTAGCTAATGCTACTGCATAATTTCCTGGATCAGGTCTATTTAAAAATTTGAAATTTTCATCGTGTGAACACTATCATGCGAAAAACTTCAAGTCAGCTTTCAATGTGATTTTGAAAGCTTAAAAAAAGCACAAATCAACATACCAAAATCAAAGGTAAAGCTTCGATCCATCCTGCTTGAGCACATTCTTTCCTTATCAAATCACCTAATCTATTCACTGGGAAAGCTTTTGCGACAGTGTTAGTTGTTGGCATTGATTGAGGTAAATTGTTGAATCCATAAGCAATAGCAGCATCTTCCATGATATCACATTCATGTAAAATATCAGGTCTTGTAGGTGGGACTTGTACTTCGATTGCATCCGCGTCGTCTTTGGAAGGTTCAGCTGTTAACGACATTCGAGTGAGGAGTGTACAGATTTCTTCTCTAGAATGTGTTAAACCTGTAGCTGCGTTGATGTATGAAGAAGATGCATTGGTGGTACGAGGAGCAAGAGGTGGTGATAAGTGAGATGAACCGTCCGGCATGGTGATTTTGACGGCTTCGATACTAGATTGGATGGAACCACCGAGAAGTTAGCTGGTATTACAGGTGACCCTTTAGAATACATCACTTACGTGAAGGGGATGTCGGTGTACTCGGCAAACATGGTAGTGATCATGTTAATGACGATGTCGCTACGTCAATTGAGTTTCAGCTTTTCGTCCTCGTGATATTTGCATGCGTTGATGTTACCCACAGTTTTGTTTTATCAGTAGCAGTAGTATCAATGAAGATATTTTTCGTTTTACCGGCGATGATTTTGGAGTCTATTATACCATTTAGCGTGGGGGGAAGCAATACAGAGGCTGAACAAGATGATGGACTCACGCTGAGAGTTAATGATAGGAGGCATTGATAATACTTGATCATTACTATCGTAAATAATAGGATAAGCAGGAGCATCCCTGATGATATTAAGGTATTTTGCGAGGTGTCTATCGGTCTGAACCAGTGAAAGAATCGCAGCACACATCATTAGTTTCATATTCAATACAAACAATCATGCAGACAAGGTTGTAGAGATTAAAAGAGGCGGGTGTATACATGATGATGTTTTACATACCTCATAAACAGTCATCAATTCTTCTGCAGTATACTCCTGATCTTTATTTAGAGGAGCAAATTTAATTTCTTTTGGATCTTTACACATATATCTAAATGGACCTTTTATAGTATCTAAATCATGTGTACCAATAGCAACGAATTTTCTTTGTCTACATAAATTTTGATGTAATTTATCTTGTAAATCAATAAAAGATTCATATTCTAATTGATTCATTGGTCTAGATAATCTTAATACAGCTGATGCGAAATATGGTCGAAGTGGTGATGTCTAAAAAAAGATATATTGGTTTTAGTCTAGTCAAGTTACTCATTTATAAATAATGTTACATTGCTGTCAGGAGTATTTGCTGACCCAAAAGCAATATAAGGACACAGAATAAATCAGTTGATAAAGAGACACTCAAACACTTACAGATGGTTCAACAATAACTTGTTGCATATTTTCAGGTTCAGATCTAGTATATTTAGGTGGTTGTTCTTTTTGTAAGAAAATTCTTAAAGATCTAGCTAAACCTTCTAAACAAAGTAAATCATATCTATTTGCTGGAATTTCAATTTTTAATTGTGGTGCTGATGTGGGTAATCCTTTTGCTCGAGCCTCTTCTACTTCTTTAGTTGTCTAACAAATATAAAGTAAAGTGATCAAGTAAGTAAAATAGCATTGTCTGAACGGTAAAATTCAGTCCGCTGAGTAACACTTACATCTTCATCAAGTTCGATACCAAAATCGAAACATAATTCATCAAATTCATGAGTAGAATATTCTCTTTCCAACCTTCTATAAAGTTCAGCTTTATCTACAGAGATGGTAGGCTATAAAGACATGATGGAAAATTAGTTGAATGACCTATATAATGTAACTCCTCTTCAATCTTACTGACCATTTTGATGTTCTATATTTCACACGAATGCTCAAGATTCGTCTTTTAAGAGTTTGTAGAACGGGTTTTTAGTTGATATAGACAGAAATAACAATTATGGAAATCTGAAATCCAAGTAATCTTCGCTTTCAACTTTCAGTAGATTGACCGAGTCGGATTTTGTATGGGAACGGAATCAAATATCACCCGTGGCATATCTACCTCTCAGTAATACCAAGTGTATGAAGAATATATGACAATAACAAATAGCATGCGTATAACGAGAAGGTTCATACAGTTGATGAGGGATCTCAGTCAATCGTGTAGATAAATTTCATACTAGGTAGGTAAGGTATGCACTACTGGTTTGCCGAAGAAGATAAAGAAAAATGCATGATATTATCGACTACATTCTGTGTATATAGTTCGTCCTTCGAATTGAAATACACGTTTTTTTTTTTTGGGAAAGAGAATGACCTCATCTATCATGACTATATATCGTCCCACATCTTCATATCACCTAGCTTCCTCCTGTATCAAAAATAAGATATTTACTCTTTAACACTGTAACCAACAAGGTTTCTTCGACCGACGATTTCACCGAGTTTGAAGATACCGTATGCTTCAACAGCCTATTTTTAGGTGGATCGCAAAATTGTGGAAAGCAAGGTAAAATTCACAATATGTTCAGCAACATGCCCAATGAAAATATTATTTATACATATCCATGCCAGATACTCACAGCAACACCTAAACCAGCCCATGCACCAGTTTTCAATAAATCTCTCCAGTAACCACCATTTGTTGCTTTTGACCAAATTTGTGAATATGCTCTAGCCCAAGTTGATAAATCAAGTGGTGGTGATAATTTTTCAACTTGCCATACTTGTTTAGCTACTGATGCAACTACTTTTGAGTTGTATACAAGTGGTTCTCGATAACCTATTATAGATAAAACATGAAGCAATTACGCCAAATAAGTTTAGAATACATTACTACTCTGTTCCTGTTCCCAAAAGCAAATTCTCTCAAATATAACTTACCACCTAAAGCAGAACCAACTCTTTCACCTAAAGGACCTGCAACTTTCTTTACTGTTGCAGCTGATTGAGCATAAGCTTTTTGAGCACCTTCTACAGCTTTTTGTACATTTGGGTTATTTAATGGTGATTGAGCTGAAGATGATGAGGATGAAGATGAAGATGATGAAGAAGAGTTGAATCGTCTACCGAAAGTTCGGGCTACTCTTGATACTTGAGGTCTCATCTTTTCTTGTTTTTGATGACTTTTGGTCTAGGTTATAAGAACAGTATCAAAGATAACTCTGATAACGTCTAACAATCTAATATCAAATCAACATCTGTCTGTAGGTTGAACGGTTGAACATCCACAGTAGTAAAAGTAAAGGAAAGGCCCGGAGAACGCGAGATGAGAATCCTCTGTGATCTGATTAATGAGACGGAATTAGACGGTGTTTTTACCCGATGTGGCACCATACAACGTATTAACATATCAATATATATTGTCTTGCTGGAAAGGGAGGAAAGGGAGGAAAAGGAGCCCTTTATATCTTCATGTCCCTGAATCCTGAATGATGTTAGTTGTATGTAGACCGATGGCGTGTATCACCAATATATCATAACCGTCCAAGTCCAAGGTAGTCAGTCTAATCTTCTACATCTTTCCAATTTCATTCTTCATTCTTTATATTCCTTTTCTTTTCAATCCTATACATTCTCTATAATCAAAACAAAAACAAACAAAAAAGAAAAGCAAGGTCAAAATGAACAATCCAGCTGTTTCAAACTTGGTCATCTCTCTCGGTGCCATGCAAGGTTAGCTTTCTGTAGCTTCCCTTTAAAATGAAAAATAGCTAATCCGATTTGTCGTCTGACCCACTTAGTGGCCCGAAGAATCCCTATGGAAGATCCTCAAACAATCAACTACCTTCGAATTGGTTACGTAGCAAGTCAAGTTATCTCTTTGGCCGTTTACTACTACATAACTCTCAAAGTGAGCTATTTCACTCTCTTCGACTTTGGGGAAATTAGCTGATAATCAATTGACCTGTAGATTCGAAAGAGAAACGATTTAACTGTCTTGAAATATGTTAACCCTGCTCCTCCTATGGTTAGTTGCCTCTCGCCGCTCTGTTCGGCTTTTCAACTAATACATTTCCGTTATTAGAACCCAGATGCCAAACCTGAATTGGTTCAAACCACTGTAAAAGATTACGATCTCGCTGAGGTCGGTAAAGCTATCAAGAGTTTGTTTGTTGTAAGTTAGCTTCAGTGTAATTCATCGAGTCACATCAAGCTAATATGATACAACCATTTCGTAGTCTCTCGCTTTCATGGCTTTCCTCGTGAGTTAATAAATAGGATATCACTTTCGTAGATTCAACCACAACTTACAGATAAATACTGATTATACTCAATTCGATTCCAATTGAATAGCACGGATACCTTAAATACACTCAACCATTATTCATTCAAGGTTTAATGGGATTAAAATCAACTTTAGAATCAAATCCTGCCAAATTACATTTATGGGGTAAAAAAGCTGAAGGTGATTTATCAAGACCTTTCAAAGCAGGTGGTGGTTTATTAGAATCTTTAACTGGTAAAGCTTCAGGTCCACAAACTGATGCTGCTTCAATCAAAGCAGCAGAAAAAGCTGGTGGAAAATCCGAATAATTCACTCTATATATTACATTCAAGTTATGTCATCAGATTATAGGATGAGGATATAGGTGTTCCGCTTAAAAAACGTATAAAGAGGTGTAGATGATGTAGAAAATACACTATATCAAGGTCTACCTAAATCATCCCTTGGATAATGTATAGATTGTCAAAAAGATTGCAAAAAGGACAAGAAACACAATTTCAATTGAGATATCGCTGCTCATGCCATTTGATCAATCGCACAGTGTAAAACAGGAAGTTCAAACATTCACATCGCGCCAAATAGCTGACGTCTTGTCGAAGAATGCGATTCATGCTACTGTGCCTGCTAAAACATGCAAAGGCTGAATCCACTGATACCCGTACTTTGGCAATATACTAATTCAGATCAGATCAAGTTAGATATACAGAAATCATGCTAAAGACATATTCAATATATTTGGCAATCTATAAAATGGCTAATTATGTGAGCAAGACGAGACGGGTCCTACATTACTAAGCCGAAATGTCTATTTGGTTTGCGATATTTGATACAACTGTTAATGTTTGTGCGTTATGTGTACTGACTTTGTACATCAATTTGGTGATGATCTCTATTACTTGGTTCCTCCAATCTTGAACTCTACTAATGCTGATTTGGTCCTTGTTGACCTTGTGGATTACCTAAAACGTCTCTTAAACCACCACTTATCTTTCTACCGGATGTACCAAAATAACCTGGTCTTTCAGATGAATAAGAAGAATTACTTAAACCTCTAGGTCTTGAAAATGGTGTTGTATTTCCACTTGTTGTTATTGAAGGTGGTGAAAAGGGTAAAGAAGAAATTTGTGATGAAGGTGAAAATGGTGAATTTAATGAAGTTTGTGAAAATGTTCTATTATTGGCATGTAATGTTGGATGTGGTGAATTACTATTAGTAGTAGTAGTAGAAGGTAATTCATTAGATTGTAATGAAGGTGATGAAACTGATGATCTAGTTTGACCTTGTGATGCTTCTTTTAACAGGAATTCTACGAATAAGTTGGAGAATGACTATTTTCAAAAATGGAAATCAAATGAATGTAATGAGCATAATGAATACCAGCATATACCTCATAGGAAATGTGGTGACGATAAAGTCCCTATGAGAGTTGTATAATTATAACTCACCTCATTCATAGCAGCTTCTTCCTCTGCCGTCCTTTCTTTCTCTTTCCCACTTGCTCGTCTACCTTTACTTTCTACCGTCAAGTTATTCACTCCTTTACGTTGTAAACCAGCTTTCTCACGTTCGTTATCATCCCAAGATAAGATTGTCGATAGTAACGATAACATTTCAAACCGTTTCGTGTCACCTCGAGAAGTTGTAAGGAATGACAATAGTATATTGGTTACCAGACGACTATACCAAATGAAAGATATCAGAACATGTCGCGAAACACGACGACTCTTACTGGAAACTTACCGATCAACATTGTTATCTGACGAATTCTTCCGCAACCTCCTTAAAGCTTCTGTAAGATGTTCATTATTTACCACAGCTATTATAGGGAAGGTAAAACGATCAGCTTTCGATTCCATTAAGTAGCTTGATAGGTCTGGCATGTCATAGAGCTAAAGACCAAATGCAACGATTTTACATCAACCCACCATCATGCCTCAATTTCCCTATTAAAACGTTCTTCTCCCTCAATTCCCTTTCTATCTGACCAACTTTACCTGCATTTGAAGAAACTTCAGATAATTTAGTTTCAGCATTCGCACAACGTAACTTGTATTCTGATAATGAAGTTGCCGCTAAACGTAATTGAGTTTCTAATTCTTCTGTTGCCTGGCGTAATTCGGAATCTTTGGCTAATATATAAATAAATAATGTATAATATGTAAATTAGTTCTACTGTATTATGATTATATTATAAATCAATATATTTTATTTTATTTTATTTATTTACTTACCAATTTGAAATTCTTCTAAAACATCTTGTAAATTTTCAGATCTTTGATTTTCTTTATCTAATTTAATTTTTAATGATTCTAATTGATTTTTAATTGAAATTTGATTTCTTTCAAAATTAGATAATTCATCTTCTAAAAATTCTTTTTTTGATTTTTCTTGATTAAAATCTAATTCAATTTCTTCTTTTTCAATTCTTAATTTTTCAAATTCACCTCTTAATTCTCTCATTTCTTTTGTTAAATTTAATACATCACTTGATGAATTATTTGTTTGTAATTTTAATTGATTTAATTGTATAACCAAAGAACTAGATTCTTCATTTACATTATTTAATTCAATTTCAAGTCTTTGTAAAGTTTCTTGTAATTGTGTATTCTCATTCGTTAAATTGTTTATACTATTTTCACGTCTATCAAGTTCTTCCTATCATATTTAAATTTAGGAATTTTCACAAATGCAAATTGGTTAGGTTAGCATGTCTTCGAAAACGGGGTTAAAATTTCTTGTCAATCTATGAAAATTAAATTGACAAATAATAAAGTGAACTCACCGCATCTTCTTTCAATTTATCTCCTAGAGTAGTTCTCATAGCTGTTAATTTCCCTAATAACCCTCTATACTGATTCGATAATTTATCATTATCCTGACGAGTTGAGGCTAACTCCTGTTCAAGTTGCCTTATCCTTTCTTGAGGATCCAAGACTTCAGGGGGGTCGACTTCTTCATGTGTTCCATTTTGATTGACTTCTGGGCTAGAGGGATCAGGCTGTGGAGATGTAGGATTTGATGAGGGTCCTGCTTGATTATCACCATTTGTGTTGATTGCTGCGGCACCTGAGTCCGACATGATGGATGAAGTGGGTGTTCGTTTTGATCGTATTTAACGTTTCATTAGCTATCGAGTTTTGGTGGGCACAGTCTGATATGTACTTCTATCTCGCAATGTCTCTCTTGAATGTACTTTTGATATTGATGATAAGCCTTTCGTAGATATATCGCCAAGTATATTGCTGTTAAAGCTGTTAAGTGAATGTTGAGCTGGAACAAGGCTAGGAACACCTTTATAACGACCATTCATGCTACTACTTAGAACACATCGCGTGTAAGCTTAACGGTAAATATATACATATATACAGTACAAATACACCGACACGCGGACATCTCCACCTACAGTCAAGTGCTGCATCCGGCAAGTAATTATACAAGTAGATCAGACATTGCATAATGGTGGCTGCAATATCATGCATATATGCGGTTTGTTGCCGTTAGATACATATACCAAGTTGTTATAACATCAAGGATGGGTCCCAATCTCACTAGCACATTACGATTGAAGGAATTGAACATATCAGGAAAAGCCATTCTTGTCCGAACCGTGAATCTAGAAGGGATAAAAGCTGTGATGGCCGGAGAGCATTTCCCAAAAAAAAAGACCACTATGTTTTAATGCTGGATCATCAGCTGAAGACGAAGGACATATTGATATCCTCTCGTAGGTATACTTATCTACTTATCAAGGTTACGAGCAATCTATCAAGTATGTGGGGTGATTTGTAGACAACGGGTTGTCATTTGGCTTTTTCAAAGTTGTTGGTGTGCCTGAACACTGCTGAAGTCTACCGCGTTTAGCCGACGATTTAACAGGCAAAGTGGGATAAGTTGCAGAAATCGCGTTTCTAGTTTGCGTTGATTTCACAGCTCGTGCTGCCTATCTATTTCTCCTGAACATATAAAACGGTTGATACATTCACAGATATGTTTTAGAATATTAGGAATACAAGACAACGAGATACCAAGCAAGCTTTCCACAAATCAACCTAATAGGCAACATCACTTTCCTTGTTAACTTCATTTACCGATTTCAAATGATCATAAGCATCTGTAGAATCCCAAGCTTCTAATGGCCATACTTTAGCTTTACCAGCGTTTAAACGTTCATATTCAGCTCTTAAATTGTCAGGTAATGGTTGTTCAGGATTCTGTAACCATATTCTAACTAAATGACGAGCATTCTTTTCAGAATCTTCAGATGATGTTCGAGCTAAAAACAATGATATACACGTCAGCAAAAAAGATAAGAGTACTGTGTGAAAGTTATGACTTACCATGGAATACAGTCAAATTGTTAAAGTATTCTAAATCACCTTTTTGTAAGTCTAAATCTAAACCGAATTTTTCTGCTGTAAAATGTATAGCATCTAAAGCTAAATGTTTTTCAACAGATAATTCAGGTACATCGGCATCTGCTTCATAGAAACCAAAGAAAGGTCTTCTTGAATAACTTGAAATTACTTGATCATTCTCAACAGCAAAAATAAGTGCTTTACCTAAAAACGGCAAATTAAAAAAGTACAAATCAATTTCACTGTATACTGTAGTAGTGGGAAGGCTTGTGAATGTAAATCAAAAACTCACCATCAGGATAAACCTTGTTTTTCCAATCATCATTAGCAAGTTCACGTACAATATCTCTTCTTGTAGTTGCTAATTCATTATACGTTCTAGCTACTGAACCTAATTGAGATAAACCGCCAGTCTCTGCTACACCTAAAGTGATCAATCCGATAATACCAGCACTACCATCATTATGATAAACTTGATTACCACTAGTTTGTCCTTTTACAGTAATAGCTGGTCGTTTGTCAACTTCAAGATTGGTAATATCTCTATTTTCGAAAAAAAAAAGTTACTCTTAGTCAACTATTTGTAACGCACTATATACTCTCTTTGAATAGGGTAATATGTAGCGACCTACCTTAGATGAACCACATTTTGATTACCTTGCTTAATTCTTTCACCTCCGATGTAAGAAGAAATACCAGCAAAAATAGTAAGTTGTTTCTCTCTTTTCCATTCATCTACAGGTAACCCTCTCAATACTCTGAAACCTAAACCGTGATTGATCTCAGATTTAGCAGTTGATAAAGCTTTAAAAAGATCGGTATCTTTGGAAATCGGGAATGTTTCTTGAGAAAGATCATCTTTGAGAAGATTAAGTGATAAAAAATGATTGTACGCATCTTCAATCGCTTGGATATCAGAAGGAGTAAAAGTATATAACCATTTTTCCGCTAAAAAGTGGGACATCTCTCATCAGTCAACACATATCCTGTCATTTTTTTTGTCAGATCTAGGAGACTTACGTTGATTGATTAATACTTTTCCATCCCAAAGAGCTTTACTTTCAACTTGTGCTGGGAACCCCTCAGGAAGCGGATCATTTTCAGGCTTAACATAATCTTTTTGATTTGAATTCCACCATTCTAAACTTGGTTCATATGAAGTTCCATAAATTCGTCTCTGTTTTACATATGAATTTATCTGCATCAATCAATTGAATCACTCGTACTATTTTACGATTTTAATTTTCCAGTAAAAGATAAAAGAAGTAGATGACTTACTTTTTTCTCTTCTTCCGAGATGACTTGTTTTTTGGTATTGTTGAAATAACCATAAGTTCTTTCTATGGCATTCTCGTTATTACTTTCTTTACTGTTGGTGTTATTGCCCTTGATGTTATCGATAACTCCAAGTGACTTCAATCCGTCGGTTATAGCCGAGATAGGAGCTTGAACTAATGCAGCCATAATGATCAAAGTGAATAGATATAATCTGATAAGCTGTTTCTTTTAAACTTTAGTCTTTAGTCTTTAGTCTTTTATGTATTACTCGAAGGGAGTTTATCTCCTTCACACATGTAGCATAAATATTCCATCTATATATACACTTGGAGGTATGCTTTGTACTGAATGCTGAATAAGAAATTCATCAAAGTGCATGTCGGATACGAGCGATATCACACCATCGTTAGAGTAAATGTCGACATATCTGTGAGAAATAACGTCATCTTGACTTTCTTTACTCTCCTATCAAGATGCGATATGATAGTCGGCCAACTTCGGATATCTCCCTTGGATTAGCCTGTCAAGGTAAGGTCAACACAATCTCCCGAGTAAGGTATACAAGGAACGTCACAAGTCTACTTCTTACAGGTTATCAAGATGCCAAGAGCGCGATTCTTGACGGAGATGTAGTGAGACCAGTTTTATCGGTAGGTGATACATCACTTTGCGATTAGTATATCTTCGTAAGTCCTTATCTTCCTCGAGTCAACCACTGCAACAAGAATATATACTTGATAAATGATCTCGTTCGTCTCGCTGTGATCCCCCTAAGACCAGTAGATTAAAAAAGTTCGAAAACTACAGCACCCGGGATTCCCAAGTGGTCCCCCACCTTGGTACTAACCGAGCGATAGGTAACTTAATTGCGCCGAGCAGACGAGAGGCGATGTTTTATACCTTCTATGGCCGTAGATGAAAAGCGAACAATGCAGGTAGTTTATGAATTCGGCATAAAGACGACAGGTGACTAACCCATCCTTTGAATCAAGAAATTATGCTAAATATACACAAACAACTTATCCTGGAAACCCCCTGTCAGTTATCAGGGGCAACAATAGCACGGGTCACTCCAGGTGTTCCAAATAAATACGCTGTTGAAAAGTGCAGTCAAATCTGTACCGGATTATACAATATATTGGGGGAAAGGCAATTCAACGAGAACAGGAATATAACATGCAGTTCTAGATCACCGGAATTGTCGGAATACATTCGGACCGCCTCAGCCCTTCACGACCAGATTTTGCGCCATAGGTTATGGCTACACTCGTAGTCAAGGTGATCAATACGTACTTGATTTCTATATATAGGGCAGTATCCATGCATCGTAACAAGGTACGAAGGATGTTCTTCGGTATCCATGTAGTGATTCCAAGTAACTCCAAAGCGATGGAAACCGCATGTTCGAAGAGGTACATAATTGAACTCAAACGAAATTAGGGTATGGAATAAAACGCACAACAATTATCGGTGTAACTATGACCATTATCTGTTGTTCATTCATTGACCCAATTACCATAGATAAAAAAACACTAATGATGATCTTGATGAACAGTCAAATTTTGAAACATCCTCCTTTGAGGGTTGGATGTGACAAATGGCTAGAACATCATAAACGTTGCCTTTGTCACGCATGACTTGACCAAGAATGATTTAGTTAAAGATAAGGCCTTTTTATAGCCCATAAAAGGTATATAAACCACCAATAAATTATCCAACTCAGAACGTTTTACCCATTCATCCATTCCTTCATTCTCATTCAATTCTTCATTCTTTTACATTCTTACTTTGATTTTTAAGCCTGTACTTTCTTGCTATTCATTTCAAGATGCAAGTTTACCTTCATTTACTTTACCTTCTCCCATTACTTTTCAGTACATCTACTTTAGCTGCTCCAAGAGACGCATCAAAGAGATGTGTTAGTACAATCTCCAAATATGACGGCGTCAAGACCGCTATCTCCAGTGGATGTGATATTTTTCCGTAAAACTCGGCGGTTCTCGGTCACATTAAACTATCAGGCTAACCTTCCCATATCTAATTACAGAAATCGGAGCATTGGTAAGTCTGTTTGTCAAGCGTTCACACGGATCCATTTCGCAAAATCTTACTTGTTATGCTTCGATAGACTGTTCCAGCTGGTAAAGCTCTCGATCTCTCAGGTCTTAAAACTGGAACAAAAGTTACTGTCACTGTAAGTCGGGACCTTACCAAACTTAGTCGTTATCTGAAGCTGATTCATTCCACCTGATATCAGGGTGATGTAACTTTTGCTGGTCCAAAAGAATGGGAAGGTGAGTTATTTTTAGTCTAATGTCAATTTAGTTTCACCATACTAACGAAGAGTTGACTAGGTCCAATGTTCGTTATTGATGGTACCGATATTACTTTCAATGGTGGTGGTAAGTGATTATTGATTCTTGTTGATTTGACCAAACTGTTAAAAAAAACTGACTGTACCATAAACCTAGGTCATACCTTCGATGGTCAAGGTAAAAAATACTGGGACGGTAAAGGTGGAAATGGTGGAAAAACCAAACCCGTATGTGTTGTCCATCGTATTAAGCTCGATCTATGTACAACTAGTTATGTGAAGCCGACTGTCCTATACTTGATTGTTACAACAGAAAATGATGAAAGTCAAAATGAGTGGTTCATTCTCTGTAAGTTATTTTAGCCATATATCATCCTCCATCCACATGTTGATTCAGAGGGAGTTGACACAGCTCTCTTATTGATCTTGTAGAACCTCAAAGTCTTGAACGCCCCAGTACACACTTTCTCAATCGGTAACAAGAAAGCCTTGAAAGTCAGTGGTGTCACAGTCGATAACAGTGCCGGTGATGAGCTCGGTAGTGATGGAAAATCTTTAGGTCATAATTCTGATTGCTGTGAGTGGTTTTACACTGATCTATCTTCCCTGTTCCTGTGTAAATGAGCAACCACCCTTTACATGCACAGGTGTAACCTACTCACTGGTCTATTGAAGGGGCTGTTGGCTAATACGCTTCTAAACCTACTTCTAGTCGATGTATCCGCCAGTGATGTCACTTTTGACGGTAATACCTGTCTTAACCAAGATGATTGTTTTGCCATCAACGCTGGTTCACACATCACTATTTCTAATAATCACTGTTCAGGAGGACACGGTTTAAGTATTGTAAGCTTTATTTGTTTTCTATTTTCCACTGTATGAATTCAGCTGATAAATGGTATTTGGTGGATTTGCATAGGGTTCAATCAAGTCAGACGCTATAGTTTCTGATGTCAAAATTACTGGAAACACTGTAATCAACTCTGATAATGGATTAAGAATTAAAATTCAGATATTACTTATACAGGTAATAAAGTTTCAGGTATCTCTAAATATGGTTTAGTTATTCAACAAGATTATGAAAATGGTAGTCCAACTGGTAAACCTACAAATGGTATTAAGATTAGTAATATCAACTTTGGTTCTGGAAACAGTAAGTTTGTACTTACCACTTCAAGACAACTCGTCTTCAAACTTCAAAGAGATCTTTCAAACGAGTAAAGCTGACCATCCACTGTAATGCGATTTAGCTATCGGAGTTACCAGTAAAGCCAAATACGGTGTTTATGTCTTATGTGGATCAGGTTCATGTACTGGTAAATGGGATTGGAGTGGATTAAAAGTTACAGGTGGTAAAAATTCTATCAGTGGAAAACCACCCATTACTGGATTTACCGCTTAAGCTTAGGTGAATTTCATGATTCAGAAGTAAATTCGACAGTACCAGTTTTACCTAATGAAACTCTTGTGAATACACCATTTCCTCTTCCTCTTCCTATATCCCTTTATGTTTTTACAACTTTCAAGCTGAGCTTGGATGTTCTCATCCGATTGATATGGTATAGCTGTTTTAATGGTCAAATTTATACTTTGTAAATATGGTCCCTACATGCATGCTACTTTATGTCGAATTTGTGGTAAGCTGCAATATACTGTATAATATATATAATTCTACCGCTAGCGAATTCTGACGTCATCTGAACGAGTGGTTACTACCGATATGGTTGTTCTTTAGCGAAACATTAGACACCTGTCTAGCTTCTATTAAATTTCTACGCAATATCGCTCTTCTACGACATCTAAGATATTGATCCCTGCCAACTGTTCAACGGAGATTTCAACAGTGGGGAGTTCGAGAGAGAGAGAGAGAGAGATATCAGCTTGACCCATCTTCGATTGATACAACGGCATTCCGAATTTTCGAAACCATGACCAACGGATCTTCCAATTCAACTACAGCTACAACATCTTTTTCGGAAATAACCAAATCAGATCGAGAAATATATTTAAAAACGATGCATAAATTACTTTCGAGAACTTCAGAAGGAAGTACGATATGTCCATCACAAATACCTCGAAAATTACATGAAGAGAATTCGCAAGATTATCCAAATTGGAGAGAATTAATGGATCCTGTTAGACAAGTAATTTGGGAACAAGTAAATTTAGGTATTGTAAATATCACACAAAAAGGTGAAATTAGAAATTATGATGAAAGGTTTCAGATAAAAGGTCCAATTAGAATTAAGAAAGGAGAGAATTGGAATGAAAATTTAATTGAAAATCCTGAATAAAAAAGTACTAAAGTCGATTTAGAGTCGATTATTCAACTATGCCGACTTGCTTGGTGATTAGAGTCAATACATCTCAAATATTGGCTTTCCAAAAACAATAGATGAAGAGGAGATTTACCAAATCAAGAATTAACATCTGCCCATGAAAAGGAAATTTTAACTACACAATGAATATCAAGCTTGTTACTGAAAGATTATCTCCAACCGATATAGAAAATAGTACCTCAATGCTCAAGTCACTATTTGATGTTGAAGAATCCAAGCGGAAGGTTACCATTTGTGCAGAACATCAGGCATTACCCAATATTAACGTAGGGGCTTATTAGGTATTTTCATGGGAGCAAGCAAGCTTGAGGAAAGGTCGAATGTTCAAGTATCGAAGATTTCGGAAATGCATTGTATATTTGTCAAGCCAAAAGGAAGTACAACAAGGAGCAGATTCCTGATGAGAGAAGGGAAGTACATACATACACAAACAAAGACTTATGAAAGTGAATTACATAGCCTGACCACCTAGTATCCAAATTACAGCGGTTGTAAGTACAAGAGACTGAGATATATGAATGACTTTCTCACAAATGCGTACAGAGATCTCTCTGAGCCATGAATATCAATCAGGTTGATAGTGTCAGGTATCTGACGGAGCTGCCCAATCATTACCAGAAGGAAGTATTCCAGGTATACTCGATGATAAAAATTCAAAGGCATCACCCTGCGATCCTAATTCATTAAACATATATGACCAATCCGAAAATAGATCATTTGGTAACTGAAATTGTTGATCTGTTTGTACTTCACCTGATGTATTTTCTGATGGAGGCATAGCTTGTGTATTGTTATCAGGATAGATGCCATTTGTACTGACAGGTGGATAAATATTGATATTGCTCAATTCGTGATTACTGTTCCCTATTTGAGTAGATCGTTGAGCCGAAGATTCAGGTTTGGTAATCCGAACATTACCAGCTATTAAAGGTTCCAAAGGTGGATAAATCGTAGGTGTACGTATCGATGTATCTCCCCCTTCTGCGGGAACACTTGACTATAGGACGAAGATAAATTACAATTAGCGAATCGTCCTACTAAAATATCAAAACCGGCCACACAAAAAAAGTCACGGTATATCTCGGTACGGATCGGATACTGTGCGACTCACATTCAGAGCGAAATTCCAACGAGCAGCTTCCGTGGCATTCATCATATATTCATCTATCCTTTCTACGTGATCTCTAAGTTTTGCAGCTATACATAAAGTACTAGCTGATTTGATCGTACTCTCAAGGGAAGAGAGTAGATCTGCCATTCGAAGTAATACAGTTCTGACGTGTAGATAACACGATGGCGAAAGGGGCGACTGAATAATGGATGCAAGAAGATGCCCAACTCCCGCCATGTGATGTAGCTGAAGGCTCGGGTCAGCACACAGAATTTGTATAAGCAATGAAGGCAGAGCTTACAGCTGGTGATGAACAAGCCGCCAAGAAATGTTTTGGCAGAGCGGCCAATGAGTCCAACAATTCTCCCGCAATGACACATCTTTGCTCTACCGACCATTCCGCCATACCTAGAGAACCATGTCAGCCGATATCTTCCATGCATCTCTGTATCATGAAAAACAGAAGAGGGGATGAACTTACCTGCCATTACCATTTTTACGGTTTGAAGGGTGATTACAATGTTTGTAGCTGGATTAGAAGAAATGGAAAGAATTAGCAGATGTTTACAACTACCTCTTTCAAGGAAAGATATCCCTCCATGAACATGTTGAACGATATATTTGGTCACAAATTACTCACCTTGAAACCCATATACGTCTTGTTCAGGATCTCCACTCCATTCTCGAGCCCCCTGTAGACACCAAGGAAGATCATTGAATAGATTTTCGACTGTAGCCAAAACTTCTTCGGGAGTCGGTTCATTGGCTCGACCAAATTTTCTGACAGAAAATAGCATAGCAATTTGATCTCCACAATCATAATGTTGATGTCTTTGTCTCATCTGACATACAGCATGTTCCAGTATTCTATACAGACTTGAGACGAAATTATTACCCTTGAAGAATGATACTTTGCCAGGAGCATATCTAGCTGGAGGAGGTAATATAGCTTCTGGTGTGATTTGTTCCTCTGACAACACTTCTGCGGGATATAGCACAGTCGTTTGTGCTTCTCTAAACATGAGGGTACCACCGAAAGACGTTGAGAGATAGACACTGAGCTGATAAGCACACCAATAAAGTCGACGACGTTCTTGAAGCTCAATCTCATTAAGACCTTTTGGCCATCTTGATTCAGTATGAAATCCACTTAAAGAGCACAGTGTACAAAGGTCCCCGAGGTGAAGAGTTGCTTTATCAATTTGGCCATACTGTATACAAAGTACTGAGAGTAGACATTTGGCTCGTTTATAGTCGAAATCCGTTGCCTGTGTTACGTCCGATGGGAAAGACGACAAAGCCGAGTGGTAGAATGATTCTGAATCGTGTAGGATATCAAAGTCGGAATGATCGATGTTTGATGATCCAGCTTGCCAATATTGCTGTGCACCATCTCTGAGTCTAGCAGAAGCGATAGCGCAAACTGTCATAACTAAACAATGGAAAGCTCTAGATTTCGTGTACAATCTGTTCTGTATTGCCTTGGTAAACGTAGGCCAGTGGAAGAAGGGTGATCTGCCCAGGGAACACGTTAGCAGTCAGTGTGGATATACTGAAAGCACGACCTGGGCCGGTTCAGGAAGATATGCAATATCTGATTTCTTTACTTACATCGGATACACGATATGGTAATAAGCTTCAACTAACTCCTCTATTATTGCATGACTCGCTATTTCGTGATATCTCCAGATATCATCTGACATAGGCGAATCTGTGGTAGGAGTTTCAGACCCAGGTTTGGCACCATTACGATGATCATGGCAGCTATGTTCATTGGATTTCGCGTTTGGCTTTATACAATGCACGGTCAGCTACTTTCGCACAAACAAGATTCCGATATGATGTTAACTTACCCCACGTCGCTTGACTGGTCTGTCATAGGTGCAATTTGATCCAAAGGAGGCACATGCTGCACATTGTGAAGGTGTCGGGCCGGGAGCGCACTATTAGATTTTGTGATGTTAGATTTGGGATAGCTGCAAAACCCTCCTTATTCGTATAAACTGGTGCTTACTTTGGTACCGTTCTTATTACATCTGTCGCAAGCTCGCTACAGATCCACGCATACCATCTTAGTCAATGTAATGCTTCTTGCTTGTTGAGCGGGAGGTATATAAGCTGGGGGTGACGGGGGTATTACCTACCGTTATTCTCCTTCTTTTCAGAGGTGCGGTCGTTGAGGTCTCAGCATCCGTTGAACCCGAATGTTTGTATTGTATATCTGGAGTATATCCGACCATATTGACTATGATCAAGCTGTCGTTCGTATCGATAGATGATGGTTGAAGATGTCAATGATGCTTCACAAGTAAATGTAACCAGACTTCCGAATATGAACATTGGTTTTATTGCCTTATCATGGGAAAATTTAACCTATTAACAGCAGTTGAGACAAACAGTGATTTGGCCACGTGGTTTGACCTTTCAACGAGCGGCAAAAAAAGTTGAAAAAGATGTCTATTATCAATTAATCGGTTAATTGCATAAATTCTTCATCGTTTTTCATACGCTTACAACATACACAACAATAACTGGTTACTTAAGTAGAATAAAGCAAATATAATGTCTTGTGGAGATATACCAGATGGTCTACCTACAGAGGAACAGGGTGAAGCTTTGATGCCTAGTGAGTGGATCTATCATGTTCTCGTGAAAGAGGATGAAGACTGATCAAAGCGGAAACATTTAGAAAAGCAGAAGGTACAAAGAGTTGATAAATCTTTATGTCAAAAATGTAAAGCATCGAAGAGTATGTATATAATTAGAGGTGTCACGTATTGCAAGTAAGTTTTTCACATATTTATAATCAGAAGTGTTATCTCTCTTATACGGGCAACAACAATATTTTAATGGCTAATCTGTCTTTTATTCAACACGTCGATAGAGCCTGTTTTGAAGTATCGGTATCTACAAGATTTATTCGAACAATGTATCCACCTTTAAAAGCATCATATCATGAATCACAAAATAATACAAGTAAAAAAGTGACTTTAAATCAAGGTGGTACAAGACCTTTTCCAACTGGTGGATCAACCATAATTGGATTATCTGGTGGTTCAGGTTCAATTACTTTATTAGATTTATTATCTCTTAATGATTTTATAGGTAAATCTGATGATAAAATGATTTATGATAAAACAAAAGGTGAAAAAGAACCAATTTGGAAAAGAGGTTATATAGTTCATGTAGATTTTTCAGATATCTTGAATAACAATAACGATAAAGAATCTCAAGATAGAACTGATTTTTTACATTCTTGGGTAAAAGAAAAGGAAAATGGTTATATATTTATTGGATTAAAAGCTCATGATGTCTTTAATCCAAATCTAAAGCTGAAAATCCAATCACTTGCTGGTTTGGGAGAAGATGAAAAAGATGAAAGTAGTCAGGATGGTATAGCTGTTGATCTAAAAAATCCAGGTAAATCATTTATTCTGATACAAATCCATCAGTGATTGTCAAGTATTCCTTAAACACTGACATTGATAAATTTGATAACCATAGATTTACCTCTCTTCCCAACACCTGAATCCTCTTCTTCGACTTCGACACCACTAGAACAACTTCGATCTTTACTTGCATCATTACCACCACCATCTAGACCATCTTTATTATCATCAATCTTAAATCACTTGTTAACATTTACATCTATAATTATACCAAATATATCACACATATTATTAGGTGAAACATCAACAAGACAAGCACAACGTTTGATCTCAGGTACAGCGTTAGGTAAAGGATATACACTACCTTTAGATTTATCTATAACACATAAACAATCAAATGGAATAACAAAATTAAAACCAATGAAAGATATCACAACGAAAGAAGTAGCGATTTATACTCACTTGAAAGGCTTGAATAAAGATTTGGTAAGAAATGAAAGAAGATGGGATAATTCAGGACCAATAGGTAAAAAAGATTCAAGAGGTAAAGGTGATACGAAAAGTTTAGAAAGTTTAACTGAACGTAAGTTCTTCCAACTCGTCAATACGTATAGCATACGCTGAGCTGACTTTCCAATTTATATCAGAATTCATCGCTAGTCTTGGTGTAACTCATCCAGCAACAGTATCAACGATAAATAGAACAGGTGATAAATTGACTTTTACCGGGAAGAAAGGACAAGGTGTATCATGCCCCGTTTGCGAGATGTGAGTTCTAGCTTCTTAGGGTTTTCTCAGTAGTTCCTCTTACTGACATATAATATAGGCCTGTTGATCCGAACGCATTGGAATGGAAATCACGTACAGCTCTAACATCGTTATCAACCAAAATTATACCTGAAGATTTGGTATCGAAAGACGTCAAAGATGAGGAAAACAAGGATAAATTAGCAACTTTACTTTGTTATGCTTGTTTGACAACTTTCACACCACCAACAGTAGTCTCTAAAGTCGCTAGAGATGAGGTCAGTCCTATACAGCTGCCCTACTACGTATCGAACAATGCGCAATATCGGAAGACAGTAGGAAGAGAGGAAATGAAAGATCAGATCAAGGACTTTTTAATCGATCAATAAGATTGTAAGCCTCATGTTGCCCTACAAGCTAATGCATGTATTGTATACTATATCATCTTGTTGGTTTAAACTTCAGCAAACTTGTGCATCCAGCTTGGCGGTTGCCATATTTTCCCTTCAACTCTTGCCATGTATTCCTTTTCCCATCCTTCAGGTGGTTTCATACTTCCTCCGTGAATCCCTATATCCCCCTTCACTATCCGTACATTCTCATCCCCCATATGACGGACATAATCGTATCGTATAAGGCCTGTTCGACGATCCAGGTCAGGTGGGTTTGAACCGTATCCATAGAACGGAGGTTTATGTGGATCGCAATATGCAGGTGAGTATTTGGATGCAGAGGAGTCGGTAGAACGCGAAGAGCTCTGGCACCAGGGGCCCGAGGGTAGACAGAACTGTATAAAATGAATCAGGGAAGGTCAGTAAGTTTTTTGCTGTGTTAGGATTATAAAGGGAATGTGATGGTAGCGAAAGTGCGATTCAATGATTACTCAGTAACTCAAGTCGATTAGGTGTCGGAATTCAGAAGGAGGAAAACTCACCATTATTTCCCCAGTCAATACATCATCATCCCACCATGCTTCTATCTCCTGTCTGCTCATCTTATTGATACCAGCCGCCATCGTTTTTACCTAGCGATGTGAGCCAGCCAACACATTAGCAAAAACCTGAGGAATGCTGCAAACCAACGTAGAAACCTGTGACATACCACAGGCCAACTAAAACCAGTAGTCATACCGGTGAAATGATGGTGAAATACTGGCCAACGGTTGAGGGATGTGCCAAGATAGTAAGATTTCTGAGGATCAAAGTCCATCAATGAGTCTAGGAATGCTGGGTAGTTGAGCACAGTCTATAAGCAGGGTGTGAAAGATTTTTATTAGCGCTATCGAAAAATAAGTACATATGAGCAATGTTGATAGGCCTCACATCATCATCGATTTTGAAAAGCCAACAACTTTCTCTTCCACCATCTTCACCATCACCTACAGCTCTAATCCATTCCAAAATTTTCCCCTCTCTCAAATTTTCACCATGTATTAATTCCAATCTAAGTAAATCACCATATTTATCTTGTTCTTCTTTTAATGCTAATTCCATTTCTTCATTAATCGTCCAATCTTTATGTTCAGGTTCTTCATATAAATGATAATTATGTCCCATTACAAATTTAACTTCTATTAAATGTCTATATTCAGGTGGTATTGAAAATAATGGTGAATGTTTACGTATCATTGCTCTTTTATGATATGCTTTTCTATGTACAGTTGAAAATATATGTAATTTTATTAATGAAGGTGATTTTAAATGATGATTTTGTTCAGCAATTTTTAAATATGGATCTTCTTCTTTTGTAGTAGAGTGAGAATATTTAGGATGATAATCATTTTTCCAAATTGGTTTTGAAAATTCACGTATTTTGAAATTACTCATATGTGGTGCATCATATATTTCTTGAATCCATCTTGGTGGATTGTCAGGTGGTCCACCCCATTGACCAATTGGTAAAATTAAAGCTAAAGCTGGATGAAGTGAAACCATCCAATTCCAATACCATCTACCATGATTACACATAAAAACTCTCCATGCTGTAAAATATGCTATTAATAAAAGCAGTGTAAAGATGATGACTATAGCATGTGGTCGTCTCGGTATCGTTAAGCGTAGGAATTGACGCACTCGAGGCAAGTGCATGATGCTGTTTTTGCGATGATAACGTCGCAGATGCTAAGTGAAGCAAAAGTAGATAGAAAGTCAATCTATAACTCTGATCAAAGAGTCGTAACTTGGCTTATGTACCATGATAATAGTTTAAAAACCTTATTAGCGGTGTTGTACTCGTACTAATCTTACTGTATTCATCATCAAATATTTTTATTAAGCTTATGCGTTTTAAGGCCTTTACACTTTTGTAATTAAGATTAATCAATTACCCGCTGATTACGAATTTCTAAGTCCTTTCGCGTCTCGCTTTATGCGCTTGGTCATTTAACCTTTTTGGAGGGGAAAGAGTCCTGCTTACACACTACGCGTACTCGTACTGTGTAGTCATCAATTCGACCTACACCTCGCCGTAAAAAATCTCTTGACATCTGATGACTAACTGTAAACGTATTATTACCCCTTCTCTACCCGTATATATATATATATACGACGCATGGGAAACATATGCCGATAATATGGGTATTACAGATATACTCACTAAAAAATGGTCACCCTAGACTGGTTCACTTTCCAAGCCTATTGCAAATCGATTATGTAAGCGTCACCTCTCCGGATGCATCGTGGTTTGTGAATTCTCTCTTTTTGTCCTCTATCTTTCATGATTTCGTTTTGACGGAATCTCCCTCTTCCTGACGATTTTGTTTTTGCGGCAAGATATCATATTCTCCTCTTCGAAATTTTACTCCTAAATCATCATTTCCCATCTTTCTCAATCCATTTGTCACCATTGTTGACATCGCCATGTGATATTCTACACCTTTTACGGACTCTTTTCGAGAATCGATAGCTATGTCGCCATCCTCAATCATATGACCTCTTCGTAGCTCATTATTCTGACCTTCCTTGCTAGAACTGTGCCGACCCCCTGCTCAATCACGAGAGTTTCTCCTTAGATTACTGACTGGTTCTGCGTCACAGAGGAACAGGGCATTCCAAAGCACTTTCTCGTCATATGCGGTGGATTTTCGAGATGTTTCTTCCGTCAAGATTGGTGACGTGCCAAGATGAGCTGCCTACGCAGGAGAAGATATAAGGGAAAGCCCATAGCTGCACTTTCTTGAACCCAGAAGCAGATTCAATCAGATGTGATGGTTCCTCTGGGACATCCAGAAACGAATTAAGCTCATTCTTCTGTATGAGTGCAGGTAAAGGAATTTTCCAGCTTTATGTGAGTTAGTCCAACGAAAGTATAACAAACAGCAGTCATATAGATATGGGTTAATGCATCTCTTTTTTCTAAACTACATACCTCAAGATGAGACGATTCAGATCAATCCTTTCTCCCTCAACTTCTTTTCAACTAAATCATTAACCAAAGATTCTAATTTACTCTGTGAACCTAAGATGTATTTACCGGCACAATCAACCTCGATATTAACTTTATCGCCTAATTCTTTATTTGTTAAAATCAATTTTGACTGTGAATGCTTGATTAACATTATACCAAATGAATTCTCTTTTTCATCGACATTTGTTATAGTTAAAGATGCTCCATCAATAGTTATATATCCCTTTTCAATTATATAGATCAATAATTCCGATGATGATAATTGGAATTGATATCTTATGGCTTCTCCATCAGGTACTTTTGATATTATTTTTGCTGTTGAATCTACATGACCCTATGATCATTCAAAAATAAGCTATATTAGTTTAGGATGGAGAAATTTATGGGATTAATCTATTTAAACGTTTAAATCGCGGCGAAGAATGCTTAGAACGACTAACTAACCTGAACACTGTGACCTCCATACCTCGCAGTAGCACTCATTGCTCTCTCCGTGTTCACCTTATCACCAACTTTGAGTTCACCCAAGTTAGTTCTTCGAAGGGTTTCAGGTGCTAAGTTGACTTCAAAAGAATTTTGATCGAATTTTGTTACGGTTAAACATGCTCCATTCACGCAGATTGAATCTCCAATGTGACAATCATCTAGTATAGGTGAAGCATCTGATATTGTCATTACAAAGCCATCATCTTTATTAGCTGATGTCGAGGTAGATGGATCCTGTATATTTGACACAGTGGCCATGTGTTCGATCTGTACAGATTATTTATTAATTCGACCCAACAGCTCAATCGATTAGTATTCACTCACAAGACCGGTAAACATCTTGTCTGATTTTGATTTTGTGATGGAAAAAGAGATAGTTGGGGGTTTCAGATGATTGATGTATTGTTAATTATAAGTTGACCATTTATGAGATTGTTGCAATTACCAAGCATCGCTCGACTCATCATAGCGTTATCATGAATAATATCATCCCATCGCTTTCCGCCGGCCAGCGTAGGCGTGATCAGGCACCGTGTAAGCACAGAAATACAGTTATTCCCCTCACATAAGCCGTTCAATCAATAATGTTCTTCGGAAAGCTACAGTCTTTTCGCGTCTCTCTCTTTTCCCGTTGAGCAAAACAGCCATCATTTTTTTCTTCGTGTTAGACGTGATCAAATATACATATAACTACTTATTGTTGCTGAAAACCACACAATCAACTGGATACGACGAGGCTCAAGGCATCACTTAAGAGGATAAATCAAAATGTCGTATCCTGCAAGAAGTCGTGAAAGACCGTCGCGTCAAAGTTATGGTATGCCACAACAATCAAATTACAATAACAACAATAGTGATGTCCCATCAATACCAAACTTAAATTCACACCTGTTTCAAAACAATACTATCAACAGGAATCATCAGCGTACGTCACCTGTTTAATATGCATATCTATTCTGATGCTTTTCTTTCTTCCCCTTCTTATATTTGCTTTTGTGCATTTCCCTTTCTATGTATCTTTTATACTCGTTATTGATGATATCCATTCAAGCTAACTTGATTAAACAAAATGCCTAAACATAAAAATGAATTCTCATTCCCACCACCTGGTTGGCCTTCAAATACCGTTCCTTCATCTCGGAAATCACATTTACCATTACAATCTCAACCTGTTCCTCAAAACCCTCTTATCCCTATCATATCACATAATGGTGAACCCTACCCTAATTTTCAAAATCCTTACATGATGATCCGACCACCTGGTATCCCACCACAATCTCTTCAATATTCTCATCATCATCCTTCTCAACAACCTTACTACATACCTCCGACTCATATACATCCACATCAACCTCCTCTTGGTGTACAATACCATCAACATTCTCATCATTCAATACCGTCACCTCAAACACCATTACATCATCATCATCGTCACCAACAACAACCTCCAATCCCTTTTCCCGCACCTCCTCCGGCTGGATACTACCATATTGTTCCTGTTCCAATGAACCATGATCTAAACTCAAAACCAAATAAAAACAATCAACCTATACCTACAACAGCTTATCAACCTGTACCTACACCGAACTACAGATCATCTACTTATTCACATTCATCAACTCCCACAAGATCATCGAACACGAATTCTACAATAATGCATCATTCCACCGCTCAACCGCGTTCGGCAAATGGTACTTTTTCATCAGCAGCTTCACGTCAACAACAATATCAACCTCCTCAGCAATCACAACAGCAGCAGCAGCAGTATCACCAACAAGTGCAACAGTCTACTGCATACCACCACCCACAATCGTTTTCACCAGGAGTATTGCCTTATTTTACCGCACCACCCGGACAAAGAACGACTGATCCAAGTCTAAATACACCGCCTACAAGTCAAGCTTTATACACTACTTATCCGTCAAGAATAAGAACAGGTATCAGTAGTTTAGTTCAACCTGAAAACATCACTGGCGGTTCAAAAGAACGCGAAGCATTCATAGCTGAACAGGAAAGAGAATTAGCACAAATTCAGAAAGGTGGTGGTGGAGGTGGTTCTGGTACATCAACACCAAGATATGATTCACCCATCCCTAATAAACGACCTGGATTAACTAGTAATTTCTCGAGTAGTCGTAGAAATGGCGGAACTGGACGCGGACGTGTAAACTATGCAGAAAATGCATCTGACGATGACGATGAAGATGATGATGAAGATGAAGAAGATTCTGAATTATCAGATTTAGAAGAACCTGATTCGGATCCAGATGATGATAATTACGGATCAAGAAGAAGACCAGGTACGGAGCGTACTGCAAGACAATCATCAAGAAGGGATAATAGCTTGATTGTAGGTGGATATGAACATCAATTAGCAATGAAAGCAGGTAAAGCCAAAAGGAAGAGAGAAGAAATGGATAAAGGTTGGACTTGGTTAGGTGATAGGACTCCTGCAGAGAGAGTTAGAAGTTTACATGCAAAAGTCACAAGGCATGCTTACGTGTGGGTACATATTATAAAGGGGCTTGGATGCAAGTTATTGTTCGCTGATATTAGTCAAAACTGATTACTTTGACAGGTCCGAGGAATTATTGGAGAAAGAAGCGGATAGACCAGAATTACTTGTACCCATATCGATAGATCTAGATATACCGAACACCGATCCTAATGGCCAAGGTATAAGGATAAAGGATAGGTTTTTATGGAACATCAATGGTGAGTTGACAGGTTGGTTGTGATTTAGAGACAAATCTAAAGTAGCTTGATGGGAGATTCAAGCTGCAGAATAGCTATCTTTGATCTAGTTCGAGAGCGCTTTAGCTGATCAAATTTTACATGTTCATATTATACAGAACCATTCATTGATCCACTCCAATTCGCTCAAACATTTTGTGATGATTTGGCTATACCGATAACTCATGCCGCGACCATATCGGAATTGATCAAGAATCAATTAGAAGAAAACCAGAATGCTGTAGAGATTGATATTTCCAATGAGGAAGTTAATGAAGATGATGTGATTTGGAGCGATGAAGAATTTGAAGAAGTTGAAAGTCAAATGGATTTAGATGGAAGTTCCAGTCCGGTTACTCCCGCTATCAACGGTGATTCCACCCAAGCGATTAGCGAAAAAGCAAATGTGGAAACGGAAGTACCGGAAGATAAAGAAGTAGAAGAGGAGCAAGACGAAGAAGAGGAAAAAGAGAAAGAAAAGGTATGGGAAGAAGCTGATTGTAGAATTATCGTCAATGTGAGTGTTTTATATATATCGAATGAGATAACAACCACCTTTTTGAGTCTATAGCGAGATCATTTGAGCTAACTACCGAATGATCTCCAGCTCGACGTACAGATATACACACATATATTAAGAGATCGAATAGAATGGGATTTATCATCAACATTACCACCTAGTGAATTTGCTAAACAATATTGTTCAGAATTAGGATTAAGTGGAGAAGCAATACCTTTAATAACATGGTCAATTCATGAAGAATTATTGAAACATAAAAAAGATGCATTAGAATTAGATTTATTCAATTTAACACATCCTGAAGAACAAATTAAATTTGAAAAATTAAATATACAACCTAAAACTAATTTATCAAATCATTCTCATAGGAGATCAAACCATTATTTCACCTCAGTAAATGGAAAAGGAAAAGGTTTAAATGGAATTTGGAGAGATTGGTTTGAAAGAGATGAATATCAACCGGTTTTAATTGAATTATCAACAGATGAGATTATTCAAAGAGAACAAGAAAGATTAAGAGAATCAAGAAGAATTATGAGAACTTTAAATACAGGTAATAAGAGAAGAAGATAATAGATGGATAACATATATGTGATGAAATGAGGTGCAATATAAATGCATATTATAATACTTGATGTTAATTCTTATTTACATACAATGAACGATCACTCAGTATAACAAGTTCATGTGACTCCCCCATAGCATCAGAAAGAGATCAATAAACCATATACTGGGAAACTTGAATAATCATCGTTTGATATGGTTAGCATGCCATCAACTAGTTTTCTGTTTTCCTATCTTTCGCGATTATATCAACATGGTATTGAGATAATATTGATACATGGATTGTATGACGTATTATAATTCTTCTTTTCTATAAATATGACTGAACATTCACTAAATACGATAAGGGTAACATCAACAAAAGGGAGTGAAGGAAAGGGGGTAAAGAGGTGAAAATGTGATTATTATATATGGTAAAAATATAAATTTTGATTACTATGTGCTACATATCTATTTTTTTATATATCTGAGAAGGGATATAAATTCAAGAGATTTTTTCGTATCACTTGCTGAAATATGTATTTATCAAAATTCTCAAGCAGGTAATGTGAAAATTTAAACTTGTCTCATCATTGGAGTTTGACTACCCATACTATATCTTGTATTATCTTGATAATCAGTTTGATTATGAATCGAATTAGGTGCAGTTGAATTAATTCGATCATTTGTATAACCATTTTGATATTGATGAGTAGTACCATTTCCTATGAAATTAGTATTATTATTATTGGTGATATCTGGAGCATCTCTACCAAGATTTCTATTCAACATATCTTGTCTTAATTCTTGCTCTCTATTTTGCCATCTTTCAGGATATTCTTTAAAAGCATTACGTCCTGTGAAATCATTTTCTAATCCATTAACATGTTCATGTTTAGTTTGCCATTTTGCTAATCTTCTCATATATCTAGGTGAAGATTTACCTGCAGGCCATAAATCTGCTGCAATAGTTAAAAAATAAAATGTTAATATAAATGATACAGTCCATTCCATTGCTGCTGCTACAGAAGTTATTCTATTACATGTTGATGCTGAATGTGATTTAGTTGGTGTTGAATTACCTCCACACTAATAAAGTGAATATCAAAAAAAAAAAAAGAAAAAATAAAGAGATTAGTAAATCTGATCTTGACATCTCTGTAGTAGCTGAAACTCACAACTGAATATGTTGCACCAAAAGCGATAGCACAAGCGACAGCTACTGTAACGACGAAAAGTTTCAAGATTGAATTTCTTTTCAATGATTTCCTATCAGGATGATCTTTATGTAACGACCACTAAAAGACGCAAGCAATAGGTAGATTGAGCGTCATGTCATAAATGTTGCGTTAGAGATGCAGGAATACTCACAATTTCTGCAGATTGGAAAATAGCAGATAAAGCTACACCAACTATGAAAACTAAAGTCATTGTCCAATGGATGGTTGAATGATCGAAAGCGTTAAACTAAATCAGAGTATTAGCTAAACTCATCAATCATTGCGTATAACCTAATTTCTTCCACTTACAGCTGAAAGAAGAACCAATCCTGCTGAACCTATTATGCAGAAGATGATAGCTAACCAGTCTAAAGAGTTTTTAGGAATGTGTGGGAGATTAGCTCTTTAAACTTCTGAGGGTGGGAAAATAGTATAGGTATTATTGTTGGAGTGTTAAGGACTTACCAAAAATAGTCTCCCTTTTCCTTAAATCAGTAGGTAATCTATCGATATGTCTTAACCATCTTTCAGCAAATAATGAAAGAATGTAAAAGCTATTCATTGAATATATAGATATACATATGATCAGTAAATATATCGTGAATAATTCGATTTGAGCGGAAAATTTAGACCTGAAATACAGAGATTATTACTTACCCAGCTACACATGCACAAATTCCAATAAAAAGTTTTTGATAAGTTGCACCCACATCACTTATAAATACGACTGAAGCTTCATCAGATTTATATCTTGGTTTACCTGCATGAACCCATAAACCTAATAAAGCTAAAATACCACCAAACCAAATTAATGCTGCTAAAATTGGAAACAAAACATATGGTCCAAAGACTATTTAACCAAATTAAAAATCCAGTAGCATATAAAGAAGTGATAAGAGTATGTTGTTCAGATTAGCTATTTACTACATTTGAGATGAATGGATGACTTTGAAAGATTGGTCAAGAAAGAACTTACAGAAATGTGATGTTAATGAACGTTGGTTCAGATAAATTGGTTTTCTTGATCCATCAGCTGCTTTTGACATTTTTGTAATGGTCTGATCCTGTTTGATGTTTTCCTAATTGATGGAAAATATCGTTTATGTGTCTTACGTCTAGTCTAATTCCTTTCTTTCCAATGTACAGTATACTAGATGAGTCTGGTAGGTGATTTTCTATCAACACTACGGATCCTGAATTGAGCTGTAGTGGTATACTATATTTACTTGAAAGATCACTAACAATAATGATAAAATAAAGCGAAACTTGAAGGTGATCTCTAAGTTCTCTAATACTTCTATGATCTAATCAGGACTTGTATTGTTGTAATGATGCTCTAAATCATAATAATCTTGGATTATTGACATTGACGAACGACGCATACAGATGTTTCACCAAGACCTGTTTTGTCAAGTCCTATCCAAAATAAAATTCATCAAAATTGTAAAAATCTTAAAACGTCAATTGTTACGGCTATTTCTCCTATCGACGTCATACTGATATATAATACCTTTATTCGGTTATCACCGTCATACAAAAATTCCAGGCACATACACATGTCATTCACCGTCTTTCCCTTTTCGGATAATTCATATATTCATACATCACAGATAGCCTCACTCCTGTATCGGACTGAAACTCAATGCTGGTTACGAAGTCCGATTTTAGTCACTCTCCATTATTGTTAGGTCATCTTTGATGCCGAACAGTAGAACGTGGGTATCATGTTATGTATATACATGGCATAGAATATATGATTATATATCAACAAATACTAAGTATCATATGTATCAAGATCCAAGAAGCAATATATCAATCAATCTTTCGTTTCTCCATCTCCTTTTCTTCATCCAATGTTCTCGTGGAATTCAACTTATCTTTAGCAATACGCAATACAGCTTCGAAGCGTATATTTCACCTAATCACTCTCTTCTACTTTGGCTTTCGATCTAGGCTTTCTAGCTTTTTTACTCGGAGGCTGATACAGGCGATATCAGCTATATGACTTGAAGGCTGTCTATCATAACCTGAACTCGAACTCACCTTGATATCATCTTCTTCAGCTTCTGACTCTTCTTTAGCTTTTTTTGATCGCTTAGAAGTAGGCTAATCAAAGTACAAATAAGCTATTATACATCACTTAATACATTTGGCTCTGGGAGCCAAGCTCACCTTCGATTTAGGCTTTTCTTCTTCTTCTTCTTCCGTGATTTCACTTTCGTTATCGGACTCGACCAGAGGTTTTTTAGGAGCAGCCTATGAAACGTATAGGTTACTACTTTGATACGTACTCGGATAGACCAGTCATATCTGACCTTTCTCCTAGCAGGTTTTGTCTCCACCTCTTCGTGCTCAGGCTCTGCCTTTACTTTCTTTGCGGGTGTCTATGAGGTAAAATGAGCTTTACTTTTCCATAAAATGCACGTGTCAGCTCACCTTTTTCTTTTTAGGTTGTACCTCTTCTTCGGTCAAATCACTCTCGGAATCTTCTTTTTTGACTTTCTTAGCTCGAGATGGCTGATGGGTAAGTTCAGCTCAAGCCTGTGTAATTCTAACTTACCTTTTTGGGTTTTACTTCCTCTTCGCTCAATTCACTTTCTGTCTCTTCCTTCTTGACTTTTTTGGCTCTTGGCTGAATTAAATATTAACGTCAGCTTATCAGGATTAGTGTCGATCACAAACTAACATACCTTCTTAGGTTTCTTTTCTTCTTCTCCATCTTCATCCGCTTTCTTCTTTTTAGGAGTAGTAGCTTTCTTCGTCTTAGCTGGACTTGAAGCTGGTTCACCTTCACCATCTTCTTTCTCCGGTGAGGGTTGTTTTCTTGCTGTTTCTGGTATATCTTCTTCAGCCACTGCAAAGAGAAATTAGTGTACATTCGTGCGTACAGCTATCAAATAGGCTGATTGACATACCATGACCTTCTTCGTAAGCTGTGGTAATCTAGAATTCAATTTAATCTCATCAGCTATAAAGTCAGTTTCAGTTGCGTCAGTGGCTTACCTTCAATTGGTAGGAATCGCTATGATGATTGTCAAGTGTCATCAGTGATTGTTTGAAGGGACTTGTACATTTGAAAGCAGGACATACGGAAGGTCTTCAACTGTATAGGAACATCTCGTCAGCCTATCATCCCTAGAAGAATCATTGTTATTATATTCGAACTTACATCCATCAAGATCGCTTGCATCAGGAAAATCCTTCTTCATATTGCTGATAACTTTCTCTGAGACACCTAGTGGATCGAATGATATCAGTATATACATGTATAAGTTAATAGCTTAACATAGCCAGTAAGTCTACTTCCTCACGTACTTCCCCCACTTAACTTGGCATTTGTAGTCCAAAGATATCAAACTTATGAAAGCAGAACTTACATCCCCAATGTTTCCACTTGAAACTGCCATTACCAGCAATTTCTACATATACACCCAGTCTCAATTCACCTTTATCTATCTTACTACTAAAACATGGCTTAGGACCTTTGATGAGTGAAAACTTCGATATGAGCACAAACAAAATCTTCAAGTTCTACACTGATCAACCAGTACATACCATTACATTTTGATCTAGCTGATGGAGCTACTTCCAATCTATAGGCGGGCATTGTCAACAAGAGTTCTACAGATTGAACTGAGAAAGTGAATACTGAGCCTGTAAGAGAAGTGATGAGAAGAAAATGATTTTTATCCAATCAACCATAAAGTTAACTATATAAGGTGTATGCTGTTAGTAGCTGTAATGTTTGATGTATATTTGGTTGATTGTTGATTTTGAACTGACGTAACTCGATCTAAGTCTGGCATCATCAACATTGCGAGCGGAATCTATTCCACATGGTTTAAAGCGCGAAAACGCGTTTCTTTCTCATCAAAATGATATAAATCTTATAAACGATAATAATAAGGTTCGGGCATCGCCGGGTAACTTTATAGGTGGGAGTACTGTGCTTGCTAGAGCTTTAGCTTGAGCTTATTCGTTACCTGTAATAACAATAACAAATGTGATTTATTTATGTATGCTTCAGCTATTCATCTTCTCTTTATACTTGTTCAATCTATATTTGATTGTTTTTCACTCATTCACATCATCGACTAATCATGTTTGTCCTTTGTTCTATATCTCATCATTGACATTAGTGTATACATATATAGCATTTCATTAATATCATTTTCATTCCATTTGTAGCTGACATATTGTAAAAGTTTTAGTTTGATCAAAGCGCGATGTCTGCGCCACCAAATACCGATTCAGATTTGAAACAGAATCATACTCAAGATCAAGATACTGAATCGAGTTCTCAATCACATTCACATTCAATAATTGAATCAGCTTCTTCACCAACAACAACAATTCGACAATCCGTTTCAAGTGGTTCATCACATCCAAGCGTAACTCAAACTTTTGCTGATATACTAAAGTCTCCTCCACCACGACAAAATCAAGAGAAGCAAGAAGGAGGACAAACTAATTTAGATGCAGAATCCTTGGCACCTGAACTTAAAAGATCAAGTAGTCAACAACAACAAGAAGCTTTAGGTAAAGGTAGACCGGGAAGCTCAGATTTACAACCAGAACAAGTGAGTTCAATTCATTTTTTCCTTTTGCTTTTCAGATCCATTCAAGCGAAAGTGCAAAACGCTTTGGTCGCTTCGTTTCGCTTATTGCTACCCTGATCACTTCTGGGTGTTTCAAATATACCCGATGGGAGATATGCAGGGATCGTGTGATAGTTTAACTACTAGGTGTGGTGGCTTGAGCTGGAGGCCATACTGTTCAATGGACATTTCTAACCACTTCTTTTCATTGATCATCTTGATCATCCTCTCCCTACTCCTTTTGATTACCTGGTATCATTCGTCTGCTTTCGTCCAGACTCATAATCATTGCGCTAACATGACCACTCCAACTCAGCAACGACCTCATCCCACATCAACACCTCAACACACTTCACCTCCGACTCAATATCATGCAGCCTTGTCACCAGGTCGAGCTTCCTCGATACGGTCTTTTACAACGGCAACTGAAGATGAAGACTACTATGATCCTCAAGCTAGACCACGTTCAGCTGTACCAGACCTTCAAAGCTTAGAATCTACGCCTCGTGGCGGTATGGGAAGTCAGAGAGGGCTACCTCCAAATGCATTTGGCAGTAGCTTTGGATCACCCAATACAACGTGGGGCGGAGGACCTGGTAATTCCAATGCAGGTAGTATGCCTAGACCATCTAGAGGCCCAAGATTTCTTTCTAGTGGAATGTATCAACCTTCAGCAATAGGTAAAGAAGGAGGATCAATGTCAAGATCAGCATCAAGAGCTAGACCAAATTTACAACACCGTGATAGTCTTGGTGGAGTTAGAGCTGAACGAGAAAGGTCAACTACAAGAAATGGTGGAGATGATGAAGAAGATGTTGATAGAGGGGCAGAATTAATTAAACAAAGACAGAAAGAACGTAGACAAGCTAGATTAAAGAAACAACATTTAGAATTAGAAAGAAGATTAGCTGCTGAAGCTGAAGGTTTGACACCTTTGGCTACACCTGATCCAAGTGCTCCTACAACAGGTATTTTACCTGACGAATCTTTCTCAAGTCAACAACAAAGTAAAGGTGGTACAGCAAGTCGATCAATTTCAAGATCGCGAAATGCAAGTTCAGATAGAAGAAGATTTCCAAGTGAAGCTGGATATTTCCCTAGAGCTCCAAGTATCGCCGGGACGGAAACTCCAAGAGATGGCGGTCTTTCCCCAAGGGATGAATTTTTATTAAGAGCTCCATCGGTTCTCTCGAGTCAAGGTGATGATGATGAAGAAGAATTTTTAGCAGCTGAAAGAGCTAGTATAGTAGATGAAATCGTACATGATGTAGTCGAAGAAGAAACAGGTGGAGAAGGTATGACTGATGAGGAAGATGAAGATGAAGGAGAAGAAGATGATGAAGGTGTCACCCTCAGAGATCGACAAGATGTAAGTTGAGAAATGATTCGGCAGCTAACATCGTTTGCTGATAAAGATTGTATAGGCTTTGAATATTGAGCATCCCTTCGGTCTGCCCATCTGGAAACCCGCTCTTTATCGAAAATCACGATCAGTCACTCGAAACGCTGAATCAGCTTTACATTCCATCCCTTCCGCCGCAGCTGAAAGACATCTATTACCCGGTAACATTTTATGGATTCTCCTTTTTGGTTGGTGGCTTGCACTTGCTTGCTTCTTCGTCGCTGTCTTGGTCAGCGGTGGGGAGGTTTTAGGCGGCGGTAGAGGTGGTTACGGTAAAACCCTACGAGGTTTGGCTTGGTACATCGGCTGGCCTTTTGGTAAATATGTTGAAGGCGAAGGTCCACCTGAAGATGATCAAGACGATTCAGTTGATGACGAAGAGGCTGATCGATCAAGAGGTCGACCAGATTATGGCACTTGGTCAAGTAGGTCCGGTTCAACTGTATCTCCAACTCCTCGACAGCGTGTTGCATCCGATGGTGCTTCATCCAACTATACTATTCGCAATGCCAACAGTCGAGACTCCCTTGGACTCCACGCTGGTTTGCCCGATGAACCTCCCGTCAGACCACCGAATGTACCTACCTCACCCGCGGCTGTGTCCTCTAGTACTATCCGAGGTGGCGAAGATGGACACGAACGACATGCTACTGTCACTTTCTCACCTAGCGTCAAAGTTAAAGATACAATCGATGAGAGAACTTCTCTTCTTGGTAAACAAGCTTCAGGTTCTGGCACCGGATCTGGTTTCCGTCGACCAAGAAACAAAAAAGCCAAATTCCTTGGTCGATTGGTATATTGGCCTGGATTCTTCGTTATTGTTGCGCCACTTATGCTGTTTGTCTGTATAATGTGTTGGTTCTTCGTAATTACCATCCCAATGGCCAAACTCACTTGGGCTTTACTCAATTTACTATATCACCGACCACTAGAAATCAATTTCAGATCTGCACCTAAAGTAGTGGTTCCAGTACCTAACAACCATAATCCTTCACCTCACGGATCACCAGAATCTGGTGATGGATCAGGATCAGGATCAGGATCAACAACATTGCGAGAAGATGGATCGCCTTCTGGATATACAATGAAAAGAGCTCATCTTACTGCTGGACAAGTCGCACCTACATCTGGACCAACATCGACAGTTCTATTGTGTACATATCGAGCAGTTGGATTGCAATATTACAAATATACCGTTGGTGGAGTTAATATAATGTTCATCAACTTATTACCATTAGTATTTTTTGTTATCATTGATGGTTTGTTCATATTACCATTTGTTGAAAAATTGGAACATCAACATCAACCTATAACACCATTCTTAAGATTGATTACATCACAAGCATTAATTTTTGTTTTAGCTTTAGCATCAGTTATACCATTATCATATTTTATTGGAATGGCTGTAGCATCAATTTCAGCACAATCTTCAATTGGAATGGGTGCAGTCATAAACGCGACATTTGGTTCAATTATAGAAATCATTTTATATTCAATAGCATTGATTCAAGGTAAAGGTAGATTAGTTGAAGGTTCAATTGTTGGTTCAATTTTAGCTGGTGTACTTTTGATGCCAGGTGTTTCAATGTGTTCAGGTGCTTTCAAAAGAAAAGAACAAAAGTTTAATGCAAAATCAGCAGGCGTAACTTCAACTATGTTAATCATGGCTATTATAGGTACTTTGACTCCTACAATGTTTTATCAAACTTATGGTTCTGTAAGTTTCAGTCAATTCTTATCTATCCTGTTCTTAGCGAGAGTTTATGCTTAGTTCTGATGATTTGTCTTTGTCAGTTTGAATTGCACTGTGAAGGTTGTCCAGCACCTGTTCAACATAACATCTCAGTCTTACCTGATATAGGATCTTTATCGACTTTCAAACAAGGTGATGTATTCATGTGTGATCATTGCTACTATGAACATCCTGATCCACAAAAAGATCCTTTCTACCAAGAACAAGTTGAAACTTTAATGTATTGTTGTGCCGGTATTTTACTCTTCGTGAGTGTTCTCTTCCAGCTGAACTTGGCTACAAATGCTGAATACCTGTTTCTACAATATTTACAGTCTTACCTCATCGGATTATGGTTTTCTCTTCGTACCCATGCTGCGCAAATCTGGTCAAACCCGCAACGACTCATGAAACCTGATGAAACTATAGCAGCGGTCCAAGCTATGCATCCAGCAGTCAAAGCTACTTTAACACAAAGAATTACACCTCAAGCAATGATGCAACATGTTTTACCATTACACAAGTCTTTGAGTAGTAATTCAAATAATGCAAGTCCGATTGCACCATCTAAATCACAAGGTGGATCTCCTAGACAAACAATGAGCAGATTACCTAGTCATGTAGGATTACGACCACCATCAACTGTTCCTGAAGAAGGCCAAGAAGGGAATGGCGACTCATCATCTAATAGATTATCTTCAAATACGTTCAATTTACCAGCTGGATATACACCATTTTTAGAAACGGTTGATAAAGATATTAAAAATGCTAATCATCTTACACCAATGAGATTACCTTCTTCGTTAACTACAGAAGATTTCACTAGAGCTGTAGCTGTAGCTACTGTTTCTGCATTAAGACATCAAGGTTCGATCATTGGCGCAGGTTCGCAATCTCATTCCCAACCTGGTTCAGCACAAAAACAAAAACATGACATAACGGGTGGTGGTGGTGGTCAAATGATTCCATCAAATTCAGCTATGCCTTCAATCAAGAATAACGGTAACTGGCAAGATGATGAAGATGATGATGAACATGGTGGACATGAAGCTCCTTCATGGACTAGAGGTGTTTCAGCTGGTGTACTTTTAGGTTGTACTTTGTTATATGCTATTATTGCGGGTAAGTAGCGCCCATCTGCTTTATCTCGTCGAGCGTTATTTGCTGAATCGAGATAACTAATGATATGTTTTTTGGAACAAACAGAAATTCTCGTTGACGTCGTTGATGTGGTTCTTCAAGGTTCAGGTATTGATGAGAAATTCCTAGGATTGACTCTATTCGCTTTGGTTCCAAATACAACAGAATTCATGAATGCCATGTCTTTCGCTTTGAATGGAAATATCGCTTTATCGTGAGTGATCAATCAACATCATTCTCGCCTTCTTCCCTCACATCTTGAACGTCTATATAGCTAATCATAATCATGTTTGCACTTCACTCCTTATAGAATGGAGATTGGTTCTGCATACGCATTGCAAGTCTGTTTACTTCAGATCCCAGCTATGGTAGCTTTTTCAGCATTGTATCAACCCGATAAGATGGGTGATGTAGTTGACACTTTCACGTGAGTTCAAGTGTTCCATGTACTGTCAAGTACAAACACTGACAGTGTCTTGTTTGGGCCCTCAATTTAGGTTGATTTTCCCCCGATGGGATGTCATCGCAATTATCTTATCAATTTTCTTATTGACTTATACATACATAGAAGCTAGAAGTAATTATCATAGAGGATCAATCTTGATTTTAGCGTGAGTCATTCTGGAGTCCATTCTGAATTGGCATAATATACTAACGGTTCTATTGATAACTAGCTATATCGTACTCATCATGGGATTCTATTACGCTCCTGCAAGATCAGAAGATACCAATAATGGTGATAGCATCGTGTATGGTACTGGAAGCGTAGAAGAAATGAAAGCTAGCTTAGGTATAGCTATAACTAAGCTTTGGGCCTGATCATTATACTAGTAGATGATTTAGAATTTATAGATCATGATAAAGGTGTATAAATGGCGTTCCTCCTTTTCAAAGCATCAAGATTGTAAATAAAGTTATGTTTTCTGTTCTCTTCATCATTCGGTTTCTACTCACATTCACACACATATATATACACTAATTTCATGCTGCCTTAATCATATTGTTCTGTTGATACGTACCATTCTCTCCTATATATACCAAATTGACTCACTCTTGTTATACCTATACCGCCGCGCATTTATGATCTTAACGACTAGTCCATCTCCCTCCATCTGTATGTATTGCTTTGTTTGCTTATGATTAACCCAACTTTTCGTCAAATAGTTTCTTATTTATCTGTCCATTGACCCTGATCCTAATAGGCGATAGGTACCATCACGCTTATATTCGTTCATCTTATTGGCACCGTTGAGTGTTTGATTGGCGAGTCATGCGAGTCGAGCGATAATACGTAGACAAGATCAAACTCGCACGGATCCCTTCCTAAATAAATGGTGAAATCGTATACCGTCAAAGTAATAAGCTTACCAAACATGACCATTAATCGGTGAGATTAGGAATAAAATCACTTGTATATCATCTTGCGCAATCCACTTCCCCTATATCACAGAGGATAAACGTGTTGTCATATAGCATACAGCATGAAATACCCTTTCAATCGTTATCTTTACCGTTGACCGGTTATATACCAACAGCCTGTCGATCATTTTCAGGTTTTCTCTTTGAAGGCTTTACCCCGCGCATGAGTCTTGGTGCCCAACGATTTTCTTTCCACCCTAGATCCAGGTAACAAACTTCAAAAACCCTGAAATTCTAGAATGATGTTTTTACTCGTGACCAACTACAGTTACTCTGGCTTCCTCGTAGTTGTATAGCGGGAAGCCATGCGAATATCGGCGCCGGTAACATCCAGAAGAGCGCTCTTGTAATGCCAAATGCTGCAAGAATGGGATGGATATACGGTACGATCAAATTAGTTCAGTTTACGCTGAGTAAAATAAGTCAGCTCAAGGAAGAAACAAACACCGATTACTTTTTATACGTTCGTATATATAACCGGTGATAGCCTTTTAAATTCCCTTTCCCTTTCCCTTCTCGCTTTACAAGAGAAGCTATACGAGCATTCCTCAAAAAAACAGCTCTACTACAATCTACACATACAGATATATCTACTCAGTTAACCAGAAAACACCTTGAAAACTCAATAGGATTGAATAGAATACATATAGAGCCAAGACTTTTGAATTTGAACTAGAATTCTAAATACAACTTTTATCAAGCTGTGTTATTACCGGGATTTAATCCCATATTGTCTTGGCATTTCTTTTTCCCTTTCTGCAAGATATATCTTCTTAGATATTTAGCCACTTCTTAACCATATCTTTATAATCGCTTTTCAAGGTAATAACGTTATAACAGTTTGCGTTTATTCCCTCATTGTTATCTCTCGCCTATCTTCCAACTCTTTATTGCTTCGATCTGTCAAGCTCAAGTGTAAAGTAAAGATTGTTATTGATAGATTAGAAAATCAGTAATCTAGGGCGCAAAATCAACAATAACGTTACCAAAGGAGGGTTAGTGTCACTAGTGCCAATTTAATAAAAACTCATCAATATTAATCCCAATTTATCAAGTGACATCACTCCACACCGTACAACAGATACACCATACGGGTAATAATATCATCCACAGTCAATTGAACTCTATCGCATACATGCTATTACTGTTCATCTGATTATCATCTATACATACAACACACAATACCCATTCCACTTTATAATAATCGCTGAACATCACCATATACAACTTACACGAACAACTCGCATCATTGCCAACAAAGACCCTCAACCTACCAATATCATTTCGGATACAAACTGCTGATCAATTTCCATCTTATCAGGCGTTTAGAATAATCTCACAAGCACGACTCCTATCCGGTTCGATCCATTTCATCCATTCTTTGTGATTGTGAGGGAATTGATAGATCTACAAGCATATAGAAAAGGGGCGTGGACGTCACCATTCTCCCCTATCTCGCTGGTCGACATTTGCCTCAACTACCAATAATTTCACACGCCGCCGGAACCCAATCGTTCTGCAATTCCTATTCTCTCACCTAAAACCCAAGCAAGCAAAGTCTTACCATGTCATTCGGAACATCGCCAACCGCTCCTTCATTACTGATACCGTCCAACCCAGCATTTTCAACAGCTGAATATGCGCCCAAAGGAGGTATATTAATCAACGTTCATCGAGCATCTGAACCTACATTATCCATAGATAGTACGCTTTCACCTATCGGTGGTACTAGGAGACCATCGGATCCATCAGGATCACCCATAACAGAAGAATCACCATTACCTTCACCAAGTACTTCAACATCACATAATCAGAACTTAGTCAATAATAAAGGATTGAAAATTAGATTTGCACCTTTACCTGATCCAAGAAGACCAAGAAGTTTAAGTACAGGTAGAAATATAGCATGGACGAATGAAGTAGATGAAAATGGCTTAGAATCAAGACATTATACAATAAAAGATCATAATACAGATGATTATGCTGTAGATGATCAAGTCTTTGACGATGATGACGACGAAAATGAAGGAGAAAAAGACGGAGAAGGCGAAGATGATGACGAAGACGGTAAAAGAGGTTCAAGAAGATGGAGCAAATCAATGGGTTTAGGTAGTAGTTGGAAAGCATCTAAAAAGTTGTTAACAGGTAAAAATCCAATGTCGTCAAGTTCGAAAGATAAAGACAAAGATAAGGATAAAGACGATATTTTAGGTTATGGACAAGGTGCCCCTCTTAAGAAGAGTGTCAGTACAGGCGGTTTCATCGGATCGTAAGTAATTTCCAGTCTTATCACGAAATTGTTATGAGAAAGGTATGACCTAGTGACAACGTGACGATATTGACGAGACCTCACAATGATTTAATAGTTCTCCTTTCCGATGGGCTTCAGAAACAGAAAGGAGGAATACCATGCAAGGCACTTCTCCTCCTACCGTGACTTCTTTATTATCTACACACCGATCATCTGCTTCAGGAGGTTCATCTTCCGGACATAGGCGTAATTCATCTTTAGAACCAGGTGGTGGTAGTTTATCTCCTGCTACCCCTATAAAAATGATGAATGGAAGAGTATATGGATCAAGACGTGCATCAGAAGCTGCAGAAAGAGAAAAACAACTACGAGAAAGGAATGAACCAGCTTTTGTCGAATGGGGACAAGGTCATAGTGTAGGCAGTAATTCAACAACAACAGCATCGACAACAATTGAAGAAGGGGCAAGCAAAAAAGGTAGTTTCTTAGGTGATAATGATGATGGTGGAGGAATGGCTTGGGTTAAACGTAGAAGAGAGGAAAGAAGGAAAAAAGAGGAAGAAGAAAGGGAAAGAAAAGAAAAGGAACAACAAGAACCAGAAGGAGGTGGCGATTCGACAACGGAAACTTCACCAATAGATAATAAAGATGGCGTAGGAGTCGGCTTATCCTCAAGTCAATCATCAACCTCGTCCTCAGTCGATTTAACCCATGACGATTCGACAGCTAAACAATCTATCAATTTGAAAACACCTGCGATCGAAACTAGGGATTTACCACCTACACCAATTATAAGAGTTTCAGATTCTGATACTATACATTCACCACAAGCTCAACATCAATATCAACAACATGTAACGAAAGAAGAATTTGATGTTGGACCAAAAGGTGAAAGAATGACACCTACACCACCCTCAATCGGAACTGGATCACCATCTCTAGGTAAAGGATTACCGCAAAGTGCAACCGAGTTGATTGAAGAGAAAAATGAAAATGATCATGTTGTACAAGCTATGAGAATACCTAGTGGTGGTAATTCACATTCTTCAAATAACAGTAAACAATCGCAATCTCAACGAAGAAGTAGAAATCAACTATCAGATCCATTCGGTCAAGAAAGTCCAACAAGGTCAAAGGGAAGTTACGATGACGATGATGATGATTCGGAGGAAGAGGAAGAAGAGGATGAAGAGGATGATGGTGATTTCGATGATGATGAAGAGGAAGAAGTTGATCTCAGGTGGGTCTCCCTTCCATTTCTCCCGCTGACCATCCCTGTTAAACTATAATTGACTGACTATATTATTTTTACGCGGCAATAGAACAACTTCAAGTGCAGCTGGTGTTGAAGTTATAAGTCGACATAAATAGATGTAGACGAATATGAAGACGGTTATCTGTTGAGATAGACTTCTTTATACTTTATTCACAAAACAAAGGTAGTCCTCACCCTGATGAATGTCACAAAAATTTACCACCTGGTATCAGAATGGAAAGAAAAAAAAAGAAAGAACGTTCAGCTGAAAAGATCATTTAAAAAGGTTGTACAGTATGCCATTTCGTTCCCAGAATCGATTTCATAGTATCGTATCGTATCATATCGTATCCCTACTACGTATTTTATCTTCTTTTTCTGTAACACTACATCACACAAGTATATTTATATAAAAATGATTTATTATTACACATATTATTTAGGTTGTCAGGTGACTTTATTTCTCCCTCAAAAATCGCTTTTCCTTGTATATCCCATAATATAACCTATTTTTGTATTGCAAGTGAAATGAATTTTCCCGTAACTGAGTTAAGTAGTCTTAACCTTATGCAAAGCAGAATAACAAAACCCAATTGCAAGCAGAATTGAATGACTGAATTTGCATCAATCATTGTGGGGTATATAAGTTGCATAAGCAATTCTGGCAACTAGGTATGTATGTATAACTGTTGAATAGCAACGTCCCTTTGCCTCATCCGCGCGTTGCATGAGGTATGAGTTGTACACCTTTTGAGCCCTTCCGTGAAATGACACTTCCCCGTTTTTTACAAGCCATACAAATGAAAACACTGCATTATTGTTCTTTCACCGTTAATAAGTATTATACTTATTTATTTTAATATTAATCTTTTCCTTTAATTGATGCAGCTCTACTTGCTACTCTACTTGCAGCTTTTGAAGTATCATTTTGGCTTAAACCAGCTTCTTTAACTAAAGCGGCGAACAAAGATTCTTCTCTACCAATTAAGACTTCAGGTGATTCATATTCTGCTACTTTACCTTCTGACATGACTAAAACTTTATCTGAATCTAAAATTGTATTAATTCGATGTGCAATCTAATATATATATATATAAAGATTAGTTGGTTTCGTATCTCACAAAGTGTGTTGAAACAAAGTAAATAAAATAAACTAACAGTAATAGTTGTGACACCCTTGAAATCTGGTCCTCTCAAAATATCTTGTACAGCTTCATCAGTTTCTAAATCTATTGAACTTGTAGCTTCATCCAATACTAAGATTTTAGTTTTTCTTAATAATGCTCTAGCGAAACAAACTAATTGTCTTTGACCTGCACTCAAGTCTATGAGATCGGTGAAAAAGATATGATCAGCGCCAAGATGCAATATGCGATATGTAATAATGGATTTAGAAGGAGAATCATTGATGTGAAAAAACAGTCAATTTACTACTTCCACCTTCAGCAATTTCAGCATCCAAAGTACCACCCATATTATCCGTTACATGATCTTTCAAGTGAGCTTGACTCAAAGCTTGCCAGATGTCGGCATCGGAAGAGACATTGGTAGGATCGATGTTGTTTCTATATACGAACAAAAGGACATATCGTTAGTCTGAAACTTCGCATAAATAACGATGCGAAGAGGATCAAAACGAAAGCCAGCTTACCTCAAACTACCTTCGAATAATTGAGGATCTTGAGGAATGATAGAGACCACACTTCTTAGATCATGTAAACCAATAGTTGAAATATCGATACCATCAATCAGGATTTTACCTCCAGCAGCTTCCAAAATACGGAATAAAGCTAATGTCATTGATGATTTTCCTGCACCTGTTCTACCTACAACCCCAACTCTTTCTCCACCATTGATCTTGACTGATACATCTCGAAGACATAAATCAAGTTCAGGTCGGTATCGCATGGAGAAGTTGCTAAATGTGAGAGTGATATCAATAACGAGTTCAAAAATCTGGAAACTTGGAACATTGGTTGCTCACTCAAATTCAATCGACCCTTGTTCTGGCCAGTTGACAGATGGTTTCTTATCTTCAATGAAATCAGGTGCTTCACTTGGTAAGTTGGCGTAGCCAAGCACTCTTTCGACTGAAACGATATTTTGTTCAACTTCAGAAGCACTTCGGACAAGCCAGTTCTACACAATTTACCACAATCAATCAGCTGTCTGTTACACATTGATGCCCTTATAGGAAGGAAGACTTACCAGAGTACCGGTAACACTGATAGTGTAAGACATTAAAAGCCCAACCAGACCGGCATCAACAGAATTGTAATTGATCAAAGCTGCTACAGATACGAGAGCGGTTGAAAACATCAAACAACTTCCTAAAAATTCGAGTCTGACTGCTAACCATCGATTGATGGTCATAGCAGGCATGTAACAAGCTTGATTTCGATCGATACGAGCCTCATTATTTGCGATAAATCTTGATTTTTGACCGTATCCCTGGAATGATGAATCGTAATGAGTGACACATCCCATAGGCGGTGTAGCGTAGATTAAACTTACTCGGATAACTGGTAAACCGGAAAGAGTTTCACCAAAGAATGAGAAAATAGGTGATCGCGAAACAGCATCTAATCTCTTTAATTCTCTTGAGGTAGCTAGGTAGTATCTACAGAATAAACACAACATCAGCTAGTATCCAATAATACCACAAAGACGCAGATCAAGTGGTGCTCACCTCATTACCATTCGATAAAGTAAACCTAATGGTATAAATACAAGAAGAACGAAAGGAGCACCATAGGCGATGACAGCGACAGTTCCTACTACTTGAGTTGTCTATATATCGTGATAGATATCATCGTCAGTCAGCAACCTAGTCATGAGATTGAAGGTTTGGTGAAAGATATACTCACAGTCCTGAAGAAAGAACCCAAAGCAAAGATCAAAACTTCATCAATAACGAAAATATCTCTTGAGAATAGATTTAATATTCTACCAGTTGGAGTCAATTCAAAGAAACTCAGTGGTGATCTCATTAAATTACCAAAAGCTTTATCATGTAATTTTCTACCTGAATTTAAAGCAATAACCAATTTCAATGTTGCAAATGATACAACATTTAAAATTGATCCTGATAATCCAACTATACCATATATTGTTAAATATTTAACCACTTTTTGTCTATAATCACCTGAATCTGGATCATCTTGTGAATTTGTATTTTTCGATGCCCATTGTCTTAAAACGAAATTTGATAAAATGCCTAAACCTTGTCCAGATAACATTGCTAATAAAAATATGACAACACCAATTTTTGATGCTGCAGCAATATAATTCTTATATACTTCTTTTTTGACATTTCCTTTTTCACTATGTTCTTTGGGTTTGGCAGATTCTCTTAAATCTTTTATCGCATCTCTTTTAGCTTGTCTAATTGATATCACAGATGATCTTCTCATATTTGCTGTTGACATTCTTCTATATGCTTTTCTTTTTCTTAAAGATGCTGAATCATCAATTGTTGATTCTTCTTCTTTTTCATTTATCGATTGCTCGTCATCGTTGTCTTCCTCAATCACTGTAGGTGTTGATGATCCATCGGAACCTTCTTCACCTTTAGCTGATTGTTTGCCTAATCCAGTAATGAGTTTGTATAATTCTGATGAAGTGTTATTCATAGCTTCATCATATTGCCCTCGTTCAAGTATAATACCTCTTCTAAGCATAATAATTTGATCGGCTTGAGGTAAGAAGGTAACGGCATTTGTACAAAGGATTCTTGCTTTACCTTTTAGCAAACCATTTGGACCTGTAACTTTATCGAAGATATGTCTACCTACATGAGAATCAACAGCGGCAAGAGGATCATCGAGCAAGTATATATCTGCACGAGCATAAACAGCTCTAGCTAAACTTATACGAGCTTTTTGACCACCAGATAATGAAACACCTTTTTCACCAACTTCAGTCCGATCACCGCTTTGTAAAACAGCTAGATCTTGTCTTAAAGCACAAGCATCGAGTACTTCTTCATAGAAATCAGGATCAAATCGATGACCAAATACGATATTATCTTTTACTGTCGCAGAAAGAATCCAAGAGTTTTGACTGAAATATGCAACCTCACCCCTGATAGTTACTGAACCTTCTGATCGTGTCATTTCACCTAACATCGAACCTAACAACGATGATTTTCCATCTCCTACTCTACCAATGATAGCGTATAGTTCTCCCTTTTTGATTTCAAGGTCAATATTTTCAAGGGTAGGTTGTTCAGCATTAGCAATCCATCTGAAATCACCGTTTTTGATGGAAACTACAACATCGCCATTTTTAGGTCCACCTTGAGGATCCTCAGAAGGTCTAATTACTTTTCTCGCATTAGGATCAAGTTCTTCACCGGATAAGAAATCTTCCAATCTACCTAAAGAAACTGTAGCTTCGATTATACTGTTGATAATATTGGCGAACATTGCCATTGGGAAAGAGAGAAGTTGGAATAATGAGATAGCAGGGAAGATGATTTCACTTGTTAACGGTTTTTTACTTGTGAATGCGAAAGTAGCAAAAGTTGAGAAAGCAACTAAGAAAGGTGTACCTTGCCAGATGAAATTGACGAAAGCGAAATTGATACCGATTCTTCTAAGCATTTTCAACTCTTGATTGTTTCGGATATTATAGATTTTCTCGGAGAACGATTTCTCCCATCCATATAATTTGATAGATTTGATGTTGTTCAAGATCTCGTTCATTGTTCTTGTTCTAGTATCCTTGATTTTCATCATTTGTCTTTGATACCTTTTGTTGATTCGGTTGAGGATAGTATTAGCGGGAAGACTGATGATCATGACTGCTACTCCCATAAATGCTTGCCAGCCGACAAGTCTGTACAAAGAGATAAAAGCGATAACGATCTATGCAAAATATAGAAAGGCATAAGCCAGACGTGGTAGGATACTGAGTGCTAAGTACTTACCTGGAATGGACCGGACCAAGCGATATGACCGTATTGACAAACATCACCAATTCTGACAGCATCTACACTTTGGAGATTGACAATATCACCGGTAGTTCGACCTGATTTCTCACCATTACTGAGGACTAAAGATTTCCTGTAGATAAGAGTTACGAGACCACCTCTGATACGCATTGTAGTTTCGAAACATCTTTGGAAATATTGATGCAAGATTGACGTAGCAACATTAGCACTAATGAACATTAGAATACTAATTGCGAAACCAGCTATCGGAGGTTGAGGTTTATCTGTACCATAACTTGATACGAAGCTTAATAATAATCTAAGTAATTGAGGTTGAAGGAAATTCAAAATATCATAAGTACCTTTGAATAATCCAGCCATTATATAAGGTGCACCAAAAGCCTTAAAAATAGCTAATGATAAAGAAGGTTTCTTCTTTTTACCATCTTTAACTAAATTTAATTGATTTTCCCATGATAAATGTAATTTATTTGATAATGATTCTGCTGAATCTCCAGAAGGTAATGCCCACATGTCTTCTTCACCTAAGAATTTCTTGGTTCCTAAAGATAATAATGGCGTCAACCATGAAAAAGTTAATTTTTCAAAAATATTCGCTGTCGATACAGGACTTTCTATATCTCCATTTTCGTTTTTACCAGGTATGCCTCCATCACCATTTAGATTATCTACACCATCTAGAGCTTCTTCTTCGTCATCTTCTTCATCTTCAGTCAAAGCAATTTTACCCTTCTTTGACCAAGGTGCACGAAGGCTCTTCCATCTTTTCTCAGGTGAATACAGCTCAAAGATGAATCCAATCATACCAGCTACTATACTTAGGAACCAGAATGATTCCCTTGCAAGTACCAACCTTCCTGAAAGGGTATGTGTGAGTGATCTGCTTAGATCTCCTGTTATTATCATTGTTCTAACTCGAACACAGAAGATAAGCAGGTAGGTTGGCCAGAATAAGAGGATCAAAGTGGAAGAAGATCGTGAAGTGTGGTGATTTAGGTGGGATAGATGAATGAAAGTAAGGATTGTAAGGAGTAGTAAGGAGTAGTGAACAGTGGATAATACATGTTGACGGACATGAGCGAAGGATATACCTAAGGAAACCAAGGCGAAGACAGCTGAAGCTGATAAGAGATGCTATGAATGCCAACTTGTACATTAGTACGGGAAAATCCTATATAACTTATGAATGAGCTGTATAGACATACCGATTTCAATGTACATATCCTTTCATTCCTCTTTGTTCTGTTCTGCCAGATCAAACCACCTTGTTCTTGAGGTTTCTTCAATTTCCTTGATATACTAAATATTTGAGCTGTTCCAATCAAGATAGCAAGTAATAAAGGAACAGGTAACAAAACAGCATGTTCAAAGCATTGTGTCAAGTCCAGTACTCTGGCTTGAGATACTATTCGAAGTGGCCAGCTACACTGATATGTCGGTTCTGTATGAGACTTCAAGAGCTCAGCCATAAATGGCGTCTGAAAGGCCATCGAGAATTTTGTTGAAAACCCGATTCAATAGCCGAGCTGCGATGTATTATTGAGGTGAATATATACTTGATTTTGGAAAAAAGATCCACTTCTGAGGGTGTATCGACCTTATCTGAAACCATATAGGAATCAAAATACCAAGTAAAAAAATAGAATAGTAGTGAACAATCAGAAGAACAATATTAGCCCGATTAAAAGGTGAGTTGTAAAAACCACGTACAAATACGCATTCGTGCTTACACATGCAGTAACTATCTTAGTACTGTTAACTATTTTCGGATAATCGGCCATCTCCACCAACCTCCACTTTTTAACCTTTTTTTAATCTTATAATCAACCACCTCCTTTCGGTGTATGTCCGGCCCGTTTTAGAGCTGCGGTATGCAGATTAAAAGATGATATTAGCGGGATCTAATGCTCTTGTCAACTTTTGTAATTTAATTACAGAGTTATTACAAAGTCACGCGTTTGCTTTCGACGTCATCGTTTGGTCGATTAAATGAAAACATTATCATTATCCTGTACTCCACTCAAAAGTTTTGAGAATAGAGAAATCAGAGAAATCAGAGAAATCAGAGAAATATGGGAAAATGGCAGGTGACATTAACCGTAAACAAACATTAAAAATACCCATAACATCTTATTGTTTACACCTTTCCACACTCTTCTTTCTCCCTTTGCCATCCTATTCATTATCGTTCTACCTATATACATAGCTGAGAATTCAGGAAGATCAGTAAATATAGATTAATACATAGGCTTAAGATCGGAACCTACATAACCTATTACACTTTGATTCTTCGACAACTCTCACCATGGCTAAACGTGCTGCACCTTCAACAGCTTCAGCACCATCGAGTAAGAAAGCTAAACCTGCTTCAACTGGTAAAGCTTCTACACCAAAGGGAAAGAAGAACGCTACCAAGACTGCATCAACTGATTCACCTTTAGATACTGTCAAACAAGTTGCATCAGATTTAATTAACACAGTCAGTGAAGCTGTTGGAAATGCTGGTGATTTGATTTTAGATGATGGAAATACACCTGCACCTGTATCAAAAGTAATTGAAGAAAACGTCGATGTACCAGCATTAAAGAAAAAAGGAAAAGCTGCCAAAGGAAAAGTTGCACAAGTTGCTGAACAAGCTGAAAAAGGTTTAGAAAATTTAGTTGAAGATAAAACTGGAATAGATGTTAAAGAAACTAAATCAAAAGTTGGTAAAGCAGCTAAAAATGCTAAAGAACAAGTTGATTCTATCAATGAAAGTACAGCTAAACCATTAAAAGGAAAGGCAAGTAAAGCAGCTAAAGTTACACAAGAAAAAGCTGAAGAAACTATAAAAGAAGTTGAAAAAGTCGCAAAAGATCCTAAAAATAGAAAAAAAGCTGAAGATTTCATGAATACTGCTGAAGAAACTGTTAAATCAGTTGCAGGTAAAGTTGGTGAAGTATTATCATCAGTAGTAAATCAATTCGGTGAAGCTTCAGGTTTATCAGCAGATTTAGGTCAAGAAGTTGAAAAGACCAAAAAAGTTGCAGCTAAAAAAGGTAAACAAGTAAAAGAAGCTGCCGAAGACGTCGTTGAAAATGGTAAAAAAGCTACAGCCAAACAAGGTAAACAAGCTAAAGAAGTTGTAGAAGCTACAATAGAGGACGGTAAAAAGGTTGCAGCCAAAAAAGGTAAACAAGCTAAAGAATCCGCTCAAGAAACCATCGAAGAAGGTAAAAAGGTTGCTGGTAAAAAAGGAAAACAAGTTCAAGAAGCTACCGAAGAAACTGTTGAAGAAGGAAAGAAAGTTGCGGCAAAAAAAGGTAAACAAGCCAAAGAAGCTGCTGAAGATGTAGTAGAAGAGGGCAAGAAACAAGTTGGTAAAAAAGGAAAACAAGTCGCTCAAGCAGCTGAAGAAGTTAAAGAAGTTGGCAAAAGAAAGGCAAAAAATGTATCTGAAGCTGTAGAACCAACCACTAAAAAAGCAAAAGCTACAGCCGAACCTATAGTTGAAAAAGGTAAAAAAGCAGTCAAAGCTGCCGAACCAGTCTTGGCTAAAGGTAAAAAGGCTGCCGCAACAACAGCTGGAAAGGCTACTAAAGCTGTTGCAGATGCTATGGATGTCGATCAACCTGAAGAAAGTGGAGACGAAGATGAATATATGCATGGTTTCTCATCTTCTGATGGTGAAGGTGATGAGGATAATTCAGATGATGAATCGGACGATGATGACGATGAAGATAGAGCTGTCAGAGAAGCAGGTAAAAAAATCGACATGTCAACTTTACCTATGGTAGCTAAAGACGATAAATCAGTTCAAGCTAAATTGAAAAAAGCTGCTAAGAAGAAGGTAAGTCGAAGTTATATTTGAGTACAGTCAAATGGAGGATATTTATGCTTATAAGGAAACACCTCATTCATATAGGATGATCCAAAAGGTACCCTTTATTTGGGTCGAGTTCCTCACGGTTTCTACGAAGAACAAATGAAAGAGTACTTTACTCAATTCGGTGATGTTACTAGACTCAGACTCGCAAGAAACAGAAAGGTTAGTTCTTTTTCTTGATATAGGCATAAAGTCAAATCTCAAAGACTGACGATTCCTTACATTTTTTTGTCTCATTCAATCATGTAGACTGGTGCATCTAAACATTACGCCTATATTGAATTTTCTTCAGCTTCAGTAGCTGAAATTGTAGCTGAAACAATGAACAATTACTTGTTGATGGGACATTTATTGAAATGTGAAGTAAGTTGAAAGATGTTTTTATTCTTTTCCGACTCATATACATTAGCATCGCTCAACAAGGAATAGGTCAGAAAAGAAGAATGGATGCTAATTATCTGATCAATAATTCCCTCTTATAGGTAATTCCTGAAGATAAAGTACATGAACAATTATGGGTTGGAGCCAATAAGAAATTCAGAAAAATTCCAATAGCAAGAGTTGAAAAGCAAAAACATGAAAAAGAAAGAACTGATGAAGAAAAATCAAAAGCAGATAAGAAATTATTGAAAAAGGAATCTAATAGAAAGAAGAAAATCAAGGAATCTGGTATTGAATATGATTATCCAGGTCATGTAAGTCTTATTCACTTTCCTATATCTTATAGTCCCTATTTCGGTCCGTTGCATCTCATGGGATTATTTAGGCTTTGCTTAATTAAGTTTTCTGTTTTTGACCGCTTTCGTCAAGAAGAATGATAGCTAATGAAATGCTCTTGTTTCCCCGTTATATAGCAAGAATAATTTCATCGTGAATGGTGATTACAATAAAATGTTTCTTCTGGAATCGGTTACGTGGATGTTCTCTTCGGCTCAAGCTGGGTTCGGAGGGTGGTGACGAACGGTAATCCTTTCCTGTGTGTTTCCTGTTATATACGAAATATACCCTAATTTAAGTAATCTGATATTTGGTGATGTTATTTGATGTCATGCACATATAATCTCAAATATCTTTGGGTGTCCAGTCATACATATATCTGAGCTATGCGTAATGTTCCATCTCACTTGCTAATAGGGGAAATTGCAAAATCCGATATATACATATACAGTATGCGTTATTTGCTGCTCTAAAACGAAAACATTACACTCGAGATTTGCTACCATCCTCATATCTACCAAAGATGGACATTGTGGAAGCACCAAATGAAGACACATCGGAATTTGGGAAGTACTTCAATGGCACAGCAGATTCGGCAATTACAGTTCAAAGATCATACAGCAAAAGTTGTCGAGATTGATTGCAACAGATTGAGCTGATGGCGAAAAGACAGTGTCACCAGGTCGGTGCACCGCCTGTATGCGGATGTACAGTGTAACAAGGGTCAGCAAAGTTGAAAATTCTCTTAATTAGAGGCACCCTATTTACCTGGATGACCAAAACTTTGCGATTCTGCGCCGATATCATCAATTTGGGGTGAGGTATCGATTGTACTGGTTGAGTCTGCATTTTCTGGGGGAATTTCAGGTAAAGGTAAAGAGTTACAGGTTGCAATGTACACGGAAAGTAAAGCAATTACGACTACTGATAATTTCATTTTGGAATCATGAATTGTTTTGATTTTTTGAGGTTACTTTGAGTTGCAGACGGCAAGGCCTTGAAGTACCAAGTCTAAGGGTAAAGAGCTGATTTATCCCATCCACACACACACACACACATATATATATATATATACGTATCATTGGAAGACCTGCGTACTTATTCTTATTACGATCCTACTGCCGCAATCCTTTTCGAGATAAATCGAGATCGATGAGCACTACTATTCCAACTTTTATCAGTGAACCTGAGTTGAAACTCAACTTCTCCGGTTCCCATTTCGATAGTGCACACTTACGTCTGCTGATCATTCACAACATACGACATCAGGTTCCTTTTGGTGATTATTCGCTTTACTCAATGAAAGAGGATCGTCTGATTACTACATACTTCAAGCTCAAGAGCTGGCGATATCACCCACTTTCAAAATTTTATGCTGATCAGGTACGAAATCTAAAACTATATCTCATTATTGCTGTAACTGAACTTGTATTTCTATCATGATAGTCTGCCGATATCTGCATATGTTCATACTCAACGGCATTTGCGATCTTTTATGGAGACAACCTAATAAGCTTGGATTTCAATTACACAGAGAGAGAAAGAAAGCCTATTTTTCGAGGTATGTCATCTTCTCCTTGATTCACAAACATCTTCTGAAACCTTGTGATTTGCACTGTTGCCGCGAATCTAGATTTCAGTGTGGGATTCTCTTATCATTACTTACTGTATTTACTGTGTCCTTGATTGTCACGCCCATGATAAATTATATCTCATATGGTTGTACAGTGGATCTCGGCAGCAGCTTCTCATGTACGTATCAAATGGTTAGGAGCTGAACTATCACACTAAGTTTGCGATACAATTATGAATGACGAGGCACTTGACTTGTGTGTGTATATGTGTGCGGAGATCAAACCTTATATAACGAGGCGAAAAGATACAATGAACGTCAAAGGATCATATCAACCGTTGAAACTGCCACATCTGCTACATTTACGACTATGAATGATTATCCAGCGTGTCGTGTAAGAGCAACCTCAATGATCGTGACGGACGATTATATAATGCACACTGTACTATGTAAGATGTGTAAGATATGTTTAACATGTGCATGATTAATTCCGACATTATCCGTTGTATGACAAAAGAAAGAAGAGTATATATCTATATTTTGATAAAATATAAAAAGTAAATTAATGTGGTTACTAAATCAAAGAAAGTTTATAACAATATATCCGATAGGTATATATGTATGTATAAAGTATATAAATATATAGATGACGATATCAATAAAAATGGTTCATTGTATGAAAAAGATATTCAATCAATGATATAAAGCGTGAAGAACATAACAAGGACATAGAACATGAAATACGATCTCTAAGATTGATAGGGGTAACTGAAAAGACATTGGTATGTAAAATTTAAACGAGGATCAACCATTCGTCTTGAATTGTTTACCAAGTTGGTGCACCTCCTACAAACAGTTAAATATAAATTAGCAATTGCAAATTATTGACATACGGAGTTATACATGATAACGACTTACCTGGGTGACCAAATGATTCAGCAGTTACATCTTTTTTCCATGTTGGTGCTCCTCCTGGGTGACCGAAGGATTCAGCAGTGACGTCTTTCTTCCAAGTTGGTGCTCCTCCTGGGTGACCGAAACTTTCAGCGGTAACATCTTTTTTCCATGTTGGTGCTCCACCTATTGACGATGAAATTGTTGGATCAGCTGATGTGACTATTAAATGTTATATTCTATAATGAGGAGGACATACCTGGGTGACCGAAAGATTCAGCTGTAACATCTTTTTTCCATGTTGGGGCACCTCCTGGTCTACCGAAACCTTGAGCGGAAACATCTGCTTCAGGTACAGGAGCAGCGACGGCGACTGAAGCTAAGGCAGCTGCGAAAGCGATTGTGAAGAATTTCATCTTAATTGATTGAAGTTGTATATATTAGGAATCGATGGATCGGTAGATTTGTATATATGACAAGATGGTTCGATAAGATTTGATGAGATGGGATGAGGGAGATAAAAAAAAGAGACTAAAATTGATCTACACACAGAAGACTATTTATATGATTTTGAAGATATGAATAATGATCAAGAATAAACGATTATTCACAGTGGTGTAATTGCTGATATAGTCTTGCGGAAGATGATGAAGAGAGAGAGGTACTGTAATGTTATGATGTGCTATTAAGGCTAGAATGGAAAAAACCAGGTACCAGTCTAGGCGCTTTTTTCACAACGGATTAATTTGTTAACGTAGAATAATGAGTTATATGGCTGACTCAGGGGGAGATATATACAGTAAGGAATTACGTGAATATAACAGAAAGTATGAAGATGAGAAATGTGTTGTGATGTGATGTGAATGAGATAGAGATAAAAATCAAAACAAGGTGTAGAGAGGAATTTCGCTAGAGGATCGGTCGGCAAAGGATGGGTGATGGGAGTTTATTTAAACATTATTGAGCACATAAAGATGCGGAAACCTTGATTAGAGCTGGGGTAGGGTAAGATGACCGGGGGGACTTGTAATTTCGCTCAAGGACGCGTTGTCGTAGGCGTAAAATGAAGAGGTTAAGAGGGAAACCAGACCAAGAGAAAATTTAGTAAGTGAGGCACATGCATTGGTACCTTGACAAACTCATTAAGGGATTCATTAAGTAATGAAGGCGTTTTGATACTCTCTCTCAGGAAAAAAAAAATATTTATGATGGGATTAGCAGTGAAACGTTTGATTGCTACACTGAAATTTCGTATCCGACACACGACAAGCCCCAATATGGTTAGGTCAGACTAAGAAAAGAAAAGAGAAGAGGAATTTCGAAAACAACCGGGGTTTTCAACTTGTATGAAAAAAGGGATACATCAACAACTCGGAAGAATATTAGAGCTTTTTTTAATTGCCAAAGCCCTGAAGTTGGACAAAGCGGGAAGAAACTCAGAGAGGTTCTGACGATCGCTTTAATAATATATTCCAGAGCCTAATTGATTCTCGCGATCAAACGGCACAACTTCTAGGAATCATTACGGAAAACATCCTTCAAGCCCAACCCATCTTGAACAAATCGCATGACGTCGCTAATCCCCGTACTGTACGTATTCAAAAAAGATTTGCCATGCATTCACAATTCAAAGAGCCTTGGCATACTTGATCAGATCATATCAAATGTATGGATTTTGTCTCGCGTTAATGAAGATTTCAATCTATCCAAAAGACAACTCAGTAGGCCTGTTTTCAATTGTTTCGAATAGACAAATTGGTGTATTGAGACTATGCAAAGCAATACCTTATGACATTCCATATACTTGTGAAACGCATTCATGTCGGTGCTACACGTCAAGTTACGCTCGGACTATCTTCTCCTGACGCCACACCTGTCATACACCTTTTAGATAAACCTCCTATAACCTGAATAAGCCGAAGCCACTTCTTCTACGACTACGCAAATCATGCTGTGGAGTATTTGGAAACGATGAAACAGGGTGATGCGTAACTGTTTAAAGGCCACCAAATGTGATTTGACGTGATGCGATACGTTCAGATTTTCAGATAACTTCCAAGCTTCTTCTGTAGATCGTTCTAGCTCATAACGCCATTGATCGTCCTGTTGGCGTTCGTTTGACGGTATGTCTATGACCTGGCCAAGCGGATCCCACACCATATCTTACGAAATGCCATGATGACGAATGCTTTGAATGTATATGCTGTACGAAGCGTCTCTTTTACAGAAGAAGACGAAGCGCTATAAGAGATGACCCCGGACACCAAATCGAGTTACTCTTGTTAGTTCAGCTTTTTAGTTTAAGTGCCTTGTACCTCGAACCTGTTTCGCAGCGTGACTGATTCTGATCACTTTTTTCGTTTTATCTACATCTTATACGTTCTTATTTCTGGTGTGAACGTTGTTAAAATTTAGGGTTGAACTCAAAATTCTTCTTTTCTGCCAGGTGTCAGTTCCTATATTGGCGGAAGTCTTGGGTCTTCTTGGTAGTTACTTCTGTAAGCTGTTAAGTAGACGTGTATCATCATATAGTCAAAATTCCTTGTCTTACAGCACATAGCCCAGAGAATGTGATTTGCTTGGTACACAAATTGCGAGACTGATGTTGCCAAAGTTTTTCACATAATATGAAAAGCTTAACGGAGTAATATACTGACTTGTATGTCATGTACAATAGGCTATATCATACACTGCACATGCTTACTGATGTTGGCGTGAGTAAAGGAATGAAGGAATGACCATGGTAATATACATATACAATGGTCAACCGGCTATCAATATTAACGATAATAAAGTTCCCCAAATGTATCACATATATTACTGCTATTTTAGCGGATATTCCGGACCATCCTGTTAATAATAGCTCGAATGAGCGCTCGTACGAACTCTGAACCATAAATTCCGTCACATATAGAAAAACTGACCGCAAATAACGAGCGTAATCGCCGTTAGCATTGTCAATTCTTACAATGATCCATACGATCTATACCGTAGACAGGTGGTGCCTCTTGAGAGATTGCGTACATACTGGTCAAGTTGGGTCTTGGATAAGCTGGAGAATGATTTCGCATCGTGAATGTCATTCGGCTCATTGACCCCCAGGTCAGCGACGCAGCGTTGATACTTTGGGACCGTCTTGTAGTAGCATTTTAGATCAACGCAGCAATCGCCATCTCGTTTCTTGATTTTGCAAATTACATTTTACCCAGATCAAAACCTAACTTCATCGCTCTAGATGTCTCTTGACAAACTGGTGAATGCCTTGTTCATCTACATCTTGTACATACCAAACATACTAATGCTTTCATAACAATAAAGAGTGGTATCGGCTAAGCCAAGGCGTAGATAAAGTGAGTTCCCAAACATATTTTAGATAGCTCAAACTACATACAAACCCAAAAAGCATATACTGTACATAAGTATGTAACTTCTTAACGAAACATCTCAACAAAAAGCCACTCCGCTTTTATGAAAAGTTACACCCAAAAATAAAATGCGGGTTCCTGAATAAGCCTCCACCATTTCTTTGTATGTATCACACACCTTATTATCATATGTGTCTCCACAATCTCATGTTCTTCAACATGCTCAAAGCAGTATAACATCATAATGCATGCCATGATAGCAACGATATTGAACGGGATAGGTACGTCTTTGTCGACATCACGTAGTCAATCATTATTTTACTCATAATTTCTGCAACAAAATCCACTCGCGGATATTCCGGTTGTGCGCAAACTCATGCTCGGAATGCTTCATCTAGCAACATCGTGCACGGATCACACTTTGTTACACTCCGACAGCAGCCGAACGACACATTGGAGTTAGGTATGATGTTGGATGTCGAATGCTGGAATAGCAGTACTGCCATCAACTGTTTGATACCAACAAACCACTACAACTACAAGGTAGTACTTTCGCTCATCTTTACCAAGCACTAGCATTCGGCAATCATTGGGTAAAAATGCCTTCATGATCGTGGTCAATGCACACCCGTTTCAACAATACAGAATACATTACACAAACATGAAACAGTGATGTAGTCCTGCACTCTGACAAAGTCGAGAGTGTGTGATCCGAGTTACCGTTTATTAAAGATAGTAGTTGAATTCGAGCAGCAATCAGACATATCACAGCCTCATCAGTAAACATGAAAATCCATCAGCTAGTTTTTACGTTTTCACAACTCTATGCACTGACATGATAATGGTATTACGTTCAAATCTTTTCACTAATTGTTTGACAGGATGGAAGGGTTATAGCTCACTTGTGAAGTAAGCTTGGTCCTTCTTATTTCCTACTTGGTCTATAGGTCAAACATGTCACGACCCGAATTACCGCATACCATAAATGACCATCCGCATTTATCGATATCGATAAAACTGCCTCAACTTGATACTTCAGGCCATGTCGAGAAAGATATACAGCGACCTGTCTTTCAGGTAGGAGAGGAAATTATAGGAACATTACAGCTTGTATGTTCTGCTGGGTTTATCTTGAGTTTAGGTAAAATCGAAGTGGAAATAATAGGAAGAGAAAGTGAGTTGATGACTTACTTTCATATATATGATCTCTACAGTAGGATTTGATACTGATCCAAAGTTCGGATAGATGTGAAATTTCAAAATGATATAACACAAAATATATTCTGGCAAGACCTATTAGAATTTCAAGGTAAGATCTCAGACCCGTCGCCTAGATCCTTCTCAATCCGCTCAGAGTTATCCTGGCTGACTGATGTTTAATTACAGGACCAGATTTGCCAATGTCCAATGCTTGTACAGATAGTATAATAATATCAGATTTGCCGATCGGTTACTATCCTGCTCGTAAAGGGTAAGTAATATCACCAAGACCGTACGATTTATTTGCTAAAGCCGTTAACAGAACCACGCAATTCCCCGTCAAGATTACTTTACCTGATACACTACCAACTTCATTCAATACACCTTCTGCCCTTATATCTTACACTTTACATGCGCGCGTCTATATACACGACTTTCCTGGTATGAGATCAATCTTGCATACATCGACTGATATCGACATAATCCCACAAATAGAAAACTTAGATGTATATATCGATGAAGGTATTCAAAGAAGGATAGGTCAGGCGGACTGTAGGCAGGATGAAGGTGGGGGTACGGCGTATCTAGAGATTGAGAGTGTCAATGGTTGGATGACAGAGGGATCGAATAGTAGAGTAGGGCTTACAGTCAAAAATCATACTAGATTGTCGGTGAGTCGCGAATCATCGCTATGAACAACGTATTCTTTCCAAATTTTACTGTGTCGGTAAAAGTAGAAGTATCATTGACAGTACTTGAATTTAGACCTTATCACCTTTCCTGAACGTCATCCAGCGAATTACGGTATTGAAGTCTGATGGAAAAGAGGTATTTATGCAACATGTAGCATTTGAGAAGGTTTATTCGGGTGAGTTGGTCCCCCTCTCTGTACAACTACCATACAGGATATTAACAAATAGAACGACTAATTACTGGTTGAGTTCCTAGAATATCGATATCTCACCCCGCCTTTTAGCGAAAATCGTTTGAACCTCGATTTTCGAATACCAGAAGGTGTTCGCACTGTTTATCACACGAAATCTTCAATCATTCAGGTAGATATCTTGATTAGAGTGGATATACCGCTTGCGTCATCTCGACAAGCGATAGCGTAAGACGCATCTTCTCTTTTTCCTCATAAATGATGCACGGAGCTGACCTGGTTATGTCTACCCGGTAGAACCGCAATTCTGCTGATTCATATTTTGCATTCTAATTCACTATCAGCAGATATGTGGTTACAACATCAAACATATCAAACTGAACTGAGAAGGTTAGAAGAATCGACACCTCGCATACCTCGTGCTCAAAGAAGGTGGTCAGCGCCATTCAAAGCTGTGAAGGATGTTATATCATCACCTACTTCTCCTTCAAATACCAATAGCTTCACAGTCCCCTTTTTGCCTAATGCGGAAAGCAGTCGACCAAAATATCATCAGTCAAGACATAGTATATCTGCCTTACCAGATAATAGTGGACCAAACCCGTTCATGATTGGGAAGTTCAACCATCGATTTTCACCGCAACAGCAACATCATCCAACAGTACAGAAGTATACATCGTTTGAAGTTAGTGACTATCGTCAACCTGCCTGGACTATATACGATGTCACGGAGGAAAGCGAAAGTTTAGCAACAAAGACTCCAAGGCATCTAAGGGAAACTAGTAAAAGTAGAGGGGGAAGTGTTAGTCCCGTACAGGAAGGCACCAGATCGGGAAGTCATCCACCTGCAATACCTGTCAATTACGCCAATACACCTGGTTTTCAAAATGTTCTAGCTATACAACAGCAAACATCTCCAAATCAGTTACAACGGGAAAGTCCAGCTGTCCACGCTGATCAACACCAATTGCAAACCTCTACGACTCCCCCTATATCGATATCGAATTCACCAACCACCGATGAAAAACGTGTTAATTCTACTCCTACAACTAAATCAATCAAAGCTGTCTTGACAAACTCGCAGAGCATTTTATCACCGAAATCTGTCATGCATACCTCTCCAGAATCATATTTCGATACTCAAGCAACTGCGGAAACCATAAATCCGCCTAGCCAGGAAGATAACAGCATGGCGAATGAAATACCAACCAAATCCTCTGAAGAAACAACGATTGGCGATAAAGAAAGAATAGAGAAACAGTCTAAACGACCCGACATTGTTAAACGAAGATCATCAAGGAGAGGAAGCGATAACAAACATCAAGCCCTGAATGTCTTTGACGAGGAGAGTCGATCGAGCGAAGCATCAGCAGATGCAACATTGTATAAGGCTGGAGAACATAGATCAAGCGAGACTAGAAGTTCATTCAGTAGTATCACTGAATCTGATAAGCAAGAGACATCTGACAATATGGCGGAAAGTAAAAAGGTAAGCTTGTGATTCCTGATATCCTGTGTCAAACTGTTCAGATCCGGTGATATTACCATGATCGATAACTGATCATGCGTTTTTCGCCTTGTACACAGAGAAGCGATGCACTTTCTATCCCATCGAGCACTGAAATAAGTTCAAATCCTAAAAAGTCGGCTCGAGGTGGACGTGGAGGCAGAGTGACTTCCGCTAAACAGCTTTTCGAGGCTAAAACTACCGCAATTCCTCCATCCACAACGGACTCTAAGCCAACAGTACTTGAAGAACAAAACAGAAAGAAAAGACATTCGTTGCCTCCAAATATGGTCCTGACCAATACTCGGCGCGCTTCACCAGGTATCGCATCGATCGATACTACGTTAGCTCACCGCAATGCGACGTTACCTCTTAGTTCAATCACCAAAGTCGATGCCACAGTTGAAGGAAAGGTTAGAAAGGAAGGTGTATCCGTAGGCAAGCTGAGGGGTTTGATAGAGAAATACGAGAATACATCGAATGCTCCAGGAGTATGATAGCTCAACTCGAAGAAACGTGATGTACGATCATATACTTGATCCTTATTCAACTATTTCTACATGTGGCATACTGATGGAGCAGGAATATAATAACGGTATTCAGTAATTTTGTCTAAATCACATATCAACTAGAGAGCGAATTCTGGAATTCGCAATAAGCATTCCGATCAACAGCTTCATGTTTTGATGTCTTCATGTTTTGATGTTGATGAAGAATGAAATTCTATCTTATACATTCGCTCTTTGATATCTACTTGAGGGATTAAGTATTCTTGATCATGAAGAAATGATGAAATAACGTAACTGAGTTGCAAGATCATCGATCAAATGAATCAGGTACAATCAACCTACCCAAAATAAGACCTGAATGCGGTGTATGATATAAGGTTTTGGATCCGATGCAGTCGGAAATTGAGGTTCACCTTCAAAGATTTCTCGACACGTCTGATGTGATCAATCAGAGTATTGCAGAACACGCATCAAAAGACCAACATTGAATGGGTTAGAATCAATCTCCTATCTTTCGATCAATATGCGCCCTATGAGAAATCAAGCATAGTATCCTCGTTTCTTGATTTGCTTTGACTCTCTGTGAACCTGAGAATTGCTAGTAAAAGGTACCATCGTTCCTATCAATTTGTGATCAGCGTGGTTGAAAGATTGCCTGCCATGAGGTATAAACCTAAAGCCTCACCATTTTTGTAATATGCCAATTACGTTTGGACGTATATATGAATTATCATTCAGACAACTCGAACCAAAGGTTTCTAGAAACCTGATGAGATTTTTTTCTCACAGGTGATATTCTTGGTAGATCAGATAATTACAGCATTTAAGCTTGATCTTCAGACATCATAGAGAGAACGTGTCAACATCAAATTGTTACTCTTGCTTGGTATTTCGAATACAGATCCAGGAGTTGATGGGTGATTTGATTGAATATCCATTATCATTCTAGCTAGTTGTAGGGATGATCAGGGTTTCGACTATTTCTGTGATTTGCTGTACTAGTATAACGTACAGTCTAATCTTGATTTGCTCAAGCTATATTTTTATCCCATAGGCAAGATGTTGTAGAATCGTTAGATTCCATCTGTACATCCACCTCGAATCCTGGCGGAGAGGGGGGGGCTTGCTCTCTTGATACATACTCGACTAACGCGACATCTATCATAAGGGACATTATGGGGTATCAGACTTTTCAGGCTAATTTTACCTTTTGATTGCCTCTCCCAAAAAAAACACCATCAAATATCAAAATCAAAATCAAAATCAAGGAGGAAATGAATTACTTCACAGAGTATTCACCAAATCCATTGATTGAATATGATCTATTTCTGAGAAAAAACCAATTCCTTAGATGAGCCTCATGTTATTATGTGAATTGATGATGATAATGTAAAGTACACACACAAATCAAGGGAATGAGTATGCAAATATCTCACGAGACAGGAAAATTGACAATGCCAGATACAGTATGTGAATTCATAAAATCTGTTTGGTGTATCAACTTTCAATACTACTTCACTGAGTTGTAATGTATTATGTATATATAGATGGTGATTTCCCAAGTTTTTTCAAATTGAGCCTCTCCGTAAGATCTTTTTCCAAAGAAAAAGCAAGGTTTCTTCAACAAATAACAGAATTTTATTGTAACTCATCCTCTTCATAAAACCAACATATCGCTCATACGAAACTTTACAGAAAATGTACATTTCATCTATCATATTACCCATACTACTACTCATAACAACGTTTTCAATTGCCACTCCTATACCTGTAGTCAAATCTGAAGTTGATGATAAACCAAAACCAGCTCCGGCATCGGCACCGGCACTAGCTACAGAACCTGAAGTGATTGTCAAATCCCAAAGATGGGGTGCAATGATGGGTAAGCTCTCATGGTAAAATACCTACACTACATTATACGTACAGATAACCACCATGAATGGAAATTTTGGGGCGAGAAATCAGTTAGACATTCGCGTGTGGCTAATTTATAGCTGTGGATCTTTAGCTCCTGCGTGGTGAGATTCTCGAGTTGTTGACGACTTCTTGGCTATTCTATATCATCAATTCTTCAAGTAAGTAGAGGTCTCCTATTTATTTTTCTTAATTGGATATTCTACTAATATTACTTAGAATGTAATATGACCAGGTTTCCCACAGATACTGTGAACGATGATCGTACCCATTTCTTTTTTACCTTTCCCTTACGGACAGTTTTTAGATCGAGATACTAGAACGGACAGATAGATTTGATGGAATATATACGATATTCAATACGCAATCCATTTTAGACGATAGGTAGAACAGGATTGATTACTGCATATAAGTATACGATATCTATATGAATTACTGGTACCGTATAAAAAGTCCTTCCTACCTTACCTGCCTATGAACATAATATACATGTGGTTCTGCGAAATTATACTTTACAAAATCGGAATCGATTATCATCAAGAATTAGAATTTTATAGTCCTGCGCCGAGGACGAAATAAATGACCAAGAAAATTGAAACGAGTATCAATCATATATATATACAAGCAATCTCCCATAGTCCAAAATAAGCAAATTTGAAATCATCTATATTTTCCATGTATCCGGTCCAAAACCTGTAGCTGGAGCATCCAAATAAGCGGCCCCAATACCATCCCAATCGGCAGCTACGACATTAACATATTTATCAGCTAAATTGTCTTCTTGACAATGGTAATGGTAGAGACTCCATAACTCACTCTTCTGATATACAGTATTACCCCACCAATTCACTGAAGCACCAGGCAAACCCAAGAAAAGGAAAATTGCAATTGCAGAAAGAGCTGTACCGATATCTAAAGCAGCTGACAAGACGTAATTGTACTGGTGAGAGTGAAATGAATATTAGCGTCAAAAGCATTTTCAACGAAGATATCATTTCTTCAATCGTACTCACTTTGGACCACCAAGCAAATTTCTTCCTTCTTACCCAAAATTGGAAGATGAAACCAGTTAACAACCAACTTGAATAATTAACACCTGTTGCAGGTGGGATGAATAAAGCTCCACTAAAAATGATAGGGAAATTCAAATTTCTGAAAATTGATTTAGGATATTTTCTAACCCATAACCAGAATGGTATTGGTATGATTGCACCAGCAATCAAAGCATATGTTTGTGGGTAATACAATGAGCCTTTACTGAATAATCTTTCCGGTCCAATTAATCCCCTGGAGTAAACGAAAAAAAGGGTCAGCATCGGTTCGTCGGTATAGCATAATGGCATGTATGGGCACTTACCAAATAATAGAAGAAGTGAAGAAGACTTTGGTTGAAGCGCATGTTAAGAGAGATTTTTGTCCGGCCGCACATATATCAGGAATCTTAGCAAACATAAGTTCTTTAGTTGCACTTTGAATGAAACAAGCTATGACGGTTGCTGTTATTTGAGCTACAAAAGTTGCTCTTGGTGGAATTTTCATATAATGCCCTAACTTTTGATCCTGAATGAATGCTAATCCAGCTACTACCGTTTGAACAGTAAACACTTTACATAACTATGGTTAGATCGCAAACAAAAAGGGTTAGCTAACACCTCATGGTGAAGTATGAACAACGATTAAGTAAAATTGATCACTCACCATACCAGGGATAGGTTGACCTTGGAACATATAACCAGGAATCAATTCGGCTAAAAGGTTCATTGCAGGTTGTTGAGATGTCATAGCGTAGATAAAAGCTGAAGGAATGATGTAAACGAAAGGTATAGCTATGGCTACAATATATCCCCATACGGGTAATTCTGTATGATAGACCTCCAAAGCTGTTACCGCTAAAGTAAAAACAACAGCGAATAAAGCTAAGAACCACCAATCGGGAACTTCAGGATAGTGTTTCATTAACTTCATATGTATATCATCCGCTTCTGTCTTGACGTTGATCATGGCTCTGTAGATTCTGGGACCATGATACAGTGCTGTATGTACTAATAATCCAGTAGCTAAAGCGAAAGCCATCATGAAAGTCATTGAGAATGTTGCAGATAAATAGACCGGTGAATATAGCGCATAAGCGGTTTCGTTTAATCGCAAATCGTCTGTGAGGATATTGAAAATATCGTATTCTGAACTGAAACGATCTGCTGCTTGAATAACGTTGACAGGGAGATAAGCGAATTCCCAAACCTGATGACAAAAGTTAGCATACTTGATTCTAGCAATCGTTGCCTGGTGTTACTTACATTGGTATAGTACATGATTGGGACCAAGATCCAGAAAAAGAATATGAAGCCAACACCAACATTTACCTCAGCCCACCAGGGAGTGGTCAAAGGAGAACCGACCCAAGTTATCTGAGTCCAATCAAAGGTAAGAACACCCATGCCGAGACCAGTTGAAACACCAAACAACTCATTGACGACCTTGTTTTTGGGGGCGATCCAACAAGCGTAAGAAAAGTATGACAAGGCAGTGAACAGGAAACCTGTGAACTCGTCAATTAGCAGTGACCTCATCTGCGTTATGAAGGATTGAGCTTACCGGGGAAGAAGTAGTAGGCGAATGCACCACCCATACAGATGACAAGGAATTTGAATCTACTCATACCACCTTGGAAACCATCTTCCTCTGCATGTAGAGTATTCAAGTTGGTGGTGACAACCAAGTTTCCAGGCCATATCATCGAAGCTGGCCATACGACAAATCGTCTACATAGACCGGCCATTGTGAATCCGGTAAGTTGAGTTGCTAAAATTATCATAATGTCAAAACCATAACCGAATTTATGCTTGTACCATAATTCACTTGAAACAGTTGCGTATATAGCATATGCTGGTCCAATAGCTACATTGGCCATCATTACTATGATTGTATGTTCTTTGATATTGAATGGACCAGGGTTTAGGGATATTTCTGATCCCCCTAGAAAGCGTGGTAATTTCCAAGTATTGATGGGAAGTAACCAGGCTGCGAATTTACCGACAGGATATGCGACGACTCTATATGAGAGAATCAGCGAAGTTCAGGTCGAGTTGACATGAAATGAGACTCACTGCACAATTAGAGGAGAAAGGTAAGGTGCTGGTGTTCGGAAGACAAAGAATGTATTGATACCGGAACCAAGAATTACGAAGAGTATCCCCAAAAACCATGCTCGCAATGTGAGAGCTGAGGAAAAAGAATGACCGTTAGATGGCGATCCATATAGATCAAGGGTTGTTATGCTTCTGAGCTGACTCACCTGGCATGTCAGGATCATCAATGTTTGAAACTGAAGCTCGTACTTCTGGATATGGACTGTCTTCTTCCACCATACCTGGATCCAGTACACCTAAACTTTCTTCTCCATTATCACTAGCCTCTTTATGTAGACCACCTAAACCATCACCCCACGTAGTTTTACCATCCGGTATGGTCATATCACCCGTCATTTCGGTCATACCATAACTACCTCTAGACCAACCTCGACCACCTTCACTTGTCAAATCACTCTCCGAGATCAATGGTGCTGATGACTTCATTCTACGATTTGAGGTTGTAGGTCTATATGATAGACCAGGTTCAGATAGGCCGGAATCTTCTGATATCCTAGACATATCGGTAGTAGTGGTGAAATTTGTTGTAGCTGTTCCTGTCCTGGCACTAGAACCTCTTCTACGCTGTAATCTATCTATGAGGGATGCACCAGAATGAGGTCTTCTTGACTTTCTAGCTATAATCGGGCCATGAGAGTCGTCGGCCGATGACATTGTGAAAGCGAAGGAGGAATTGTTCGGATTGTGGAAACCACTGAATGGAGGTGGATTTTCTTTATCATATGTAAGTTCAGGTAAATGTCCACCAACATCCACTACACCTGTAGGTGTAGGTACTTTCCCATCTACTGACATTGAACGTGGTGTATAACTTAATCCTGGTGTATTGAGATGACTTCCTTCAGGTCCACTTGAAGGGTTTGGTGATTCTTCTGTTGGTGCAGATGTTAGATGACTAGAAGGTGGTGCAGATGTTAGATGACTAGAAGGTGGTGCAGATGTTGAGTACTCAGATATTGCTCCCAAACCAGGTACAGCTGCAGTTGCTGGTCTGTGAAAAGCAAAAACTTCTTCATCCTCCTCTTCCTCCTCTTCTTCATCAAAGTCCTCATCGTCTTCGTCTCCCTCTTTATAAAACTCTTGCTCAGGTAACTCATCCGCACTAATACCTGAAGCAGCAGTATCTAATCTTGCTGTAGGCTGTCTTCGTCGACTATTACCTAGGCCAGCTCGTCTTCCAGTTGAAGTGGAAGGTCGACCAGAACTAGTCCCAGGACGCGGTGGTTCTGACATGTTGGGGATGTTGGGGACAGGCACTGGGTATCCTAAAAAACCAATGATTGATTAGTTGTTATGGAATTATAGTTTATCAACGAACGGTATTGATGCGGAAATTTGATCTAAAGGAGAATGCTAGGGACTAGACTGTGTGATTAAGAAATGATGGCAACGTCGAGTGTTTGGGAGGAATAAGTTGTAATGCTTGTCAAGGGATAAATGGTGGTGGTAACAATATGCGGACTAAGTTAATTTAGAATTACGCTTACTAGTCTGTGTATATCTATCTGTATTACTTGACGTGAATGTTTCTCAATTGATGGCCCAAGATCGTCCTTCTGTCTTATGTTTTGTTCTAGTCTATTTTATTCTACCCTATTCAAATGTAAATAACCTACAACCGCGCCGAGATAGGTGACTTAGAAACAAATAGTTGAATTCGTCTTCTCCCTCGGTTCGATTTGAAATGTTGAAAATTACAAATGATACGTTTCAGGTAAGGTAGTCCAAGTGCTCAAGTGTCCAAGAGTCCAAGCAGAAGTGTAACCTTAGCTTGGTATAAAAAGGTCCAGTCCCAGTTGTATGTTGTATGGTAGATGTCAATGCGTATGAGTGATAATTCCTGAATATGTTCACACTGACCCTGTTGTGGATTTGATGCTGATGAAAAGCTAAGCTTCCTACCTCGGTGTTGTGTGTGTGTGTACCTTCGATTGTGATCGAAGGGGGTACCTTGTTTGTTTCCTGATATGTTGCTCGGAATGAAGTTGATGATTTTGACGATAAAAATGGGTGGTGAGGATGATGACTATTTAAGCTTTATAATTTTGATGTTATCTGTGATATGTTATATCGTTTGAGATTGTTGTATATTTGGTACAATAATGAGTGGGAACGTGTACGCGTGATCGATTGAGTAATATTTATAATATACGCTATTTGTCCCCGAATCTTATTTTATTTCTTCCATAAGATATAATTGATATGTTTTATGATGTTGTACAATTATGATGGTGTGAAATTGATATAACGTCGAAATGATAACAATTTGATCATGTACTACTAGTAGTACACAACAATGAAAGTATGGTACAAAAACAGACGATCAGTTAAAGCTAAGACAATCGATCTGTATTTCATTAAAGGAAAACATGAATCCCATTTTTGTCTTTTAGTAATCATCTTAGAGTACCTCTTTTTTGGTACTTCGGATTCGAAAATACCTTTTACCTTTTACCTTAGGTGGGGCTAGAGAAAGTTTTGACAGAAAATACAGGGCAAAAATGCAATCACATAAGATATAGGATTTAACCGATACTTAAGATTGTATTTTCCACCTTCTCTCTGTTACCCTAACAGAAGATATTATTATTTTTCTCTCTTTTTTTTTTTCGGAATCGGATTTCTTTTCAGGAACAAAGTAATATCCATTCATTTTTGTTTTTACCTTTTCTCTCACCTTTATTTCTTCTCTCTTGATGCTTCTCCTTGCTATATATAGGTATTCACTAAACGACAATAACTATTATTGGATTATCCACTCCGCACACGCTGTGGTGTGATAAGGAAGACCATCACCTGTGCATACATGATTATCCAAATTGAGAGCTTTGACCATTTCGCTCGACTCTATGGGGTATCATCAGCCATTTGCAAGAGTGCTTCCGGAACTGCCAAGGTGATGAGCAAATATAGTATCTTGGCTATTTCTGCTGTTGGAGAAGTCGCATAGAGAAAAGGTGCAAATTGAAAGGAATATACGAAAGGTGTTCAATTCTCACAATGCAATATCATCAGCTCCGCTGTTTTCCCTTTTTAGGCACGATCTAACCATTATAATGGTATTTGAACTTTGTTTTTCTCTCTCTTCCCTTTCACCGTGCTGCCTTCCTCAATTCATTTTATAAGGTTTTTGTGTCTTTCTCATCAGAAACGAAACCCAAATTTTCGATTTCCGAAGAACTGCTACAGTACAACTGATCCAGATGACCAAAATCTGACATCAAGAACCAAGTACTACTAGCTCAGTATAAAAGGGAGTGACGAGTCATAATGTAATGCACAGTACCTCGAAATGCGACTAAGTAAGTAATTCCCAATGACCCTCGTTGACCTCTATAACTGCGCCCAGACAGCGCGGACAAGTGTTACTGTAGCAGGTACAAGATGAAGAAGGAATGATGGAAATAAATTCGGTATCGGCAAACAGGCGTTGTTGATCTTGCTTCTGTGAAGATCTGAATATATGATCGTCATCTACCTCAATTGCTGTATAGGACTGACCCAGATCTTCGGGATGGATAAAAAGGGTTTAACACGTTGAAGGAAAAAGGTGTGACAACAAAACCATCGTGCAGTAAATTGAATCTTCGAAGTAAGCCATCTCTTCATCAAGAAGGAGATAATTTAATATATATACGGTGAGTTTTGAGTAACCAAAAACAGACTTTAAGACTCGACCGAAACGTTTCCTTTGTAAAAACAAGGGAGTCAGAAAACACCCAGGCGAGAAACCCTGAAAAAGAAAAGTCCGAAGATCTCTTTTTCACGTCACGCGAAGCATTATAAAAAAAAGAAGAAAACCTCCGAAATGAACCGGATATGGTAGTCTTGTGTTTTGTCGATATTCGTGGCACATTCAGCTCATGTAAAATACCTCAATCATTATATTCACGAGAAATATCCATCGAAACCATGCGTGGGAGACGTTGGAGCAGTCGAGTGAAAAAATGGTCATCAATGACAAGCTCAAGATGAAGATTAGAGTATATTTTAGATGAGTCATACTTCCAGGGTTCAATCAAGATCAGTAAATCAACGTGCCTGACGAGAACTTCTCCAGATCTTTCAGCAGTGTGGCGCTTGTTATGGAAGGGAGATCTCCATCATCTAACTAATGATTAAGGCCGGAAACGAAGAAGAGAATCAGGTCGTCTAGGGACATCGTACGAATATTCAGATCCGTCTTGGTATTTATGCTCTGGTCTATATATGGTGGCAGCAACAGGAACGTTGCTTGTCCTGGAGTAACTGTTTCGATGGCAACCGACGTTATTTTGTAGTCTATACTCATTGTTGGTTTTATCATGCAGTGTAAAGTCCGTTAGAATGATCGCACTGCATACAGTGATTGTTCGGACTAGCGTACTAGGCTTACTGCTCGTCGACTTTGATGCAGATGAGCCAAACCTACTGAAGAAGCCAGGGGTTCCTGTATATGACTCGCATATAACTCAAGAGGTATCTCAGTCTTAGGACTGAAGAAAACTGTCAAACTACCAACCTCCGATCATTTTGGCATTGATCCATCACATAAAAATTGATTTTTATACCGTTTATATAGGCTATAAATTTGGGATTGGGAGCTTCAGTTGCTTGATGCATACTTGACGATGTTGATTGATTTCGGTAGGAATACCGATTTCGCTTTTAAATGGATATGTACGTTGATGCCTAACGTGTCATCAATCTGCCAAGGTGTTACCATGTCGACAATTCTGACAAATCATCTCATGTTTAGTCAGAGAGTTACGCTGACAATGACTGGGATGACTCCAATTATCGTTAGCTATTAGCTGTCTGATTTCTGCCACTTGGGCATTACATAATCATTCAACCGGTTAACATTCATTTCCTTAACCGGGACGTTGGATGCATTGTCCACATCTCCAACGTATCTATCTGCATTTCCAAGAATATTTATTGATATTCTCCATAGTTGCAATTCATCAAGTCATTATTTAGTCACATAACTTGTCGATCCAGCTTAGGTTCTGCCTCCAATTTCATAAGGATACCATAATCAAAAGAAGCGGACGAAGGAAAATGAAATACCAATATATCCAAGTGACTAAACCAAATCTTAATGTATGGCAAATAACATTATCATCACCACCTGATAATAGATTAACACCTGAACTACTGATTGAATTCTCAAAAGCTTTAGACCAAGTCGAATTTGAATGGAGAGAGAATGGAGGTGGTAAGATAAATCCAAAAGATAGAGAAAATCTTAAAGGTAAAGGTTCAGGTGCATTGATTGTTACTAGTAATCAAGAAAAGTTTTTTAGTAATGGTTTGGATTGGGAAAGAAGTTTGAAAATCAAAAATTTCTTTGAAGGTGAGTTTTGTAGTTCCTGTCTTATATTTTTTTCGTGTAGATATAGGAGAATTCTGCTTATTATTTCGGATAAGACGCTGTTAGCTGAACTGATATATTGATTATTCAACTTCCAATATATAGAGATCTTCGATCCTGTTACTTGGAGATTACTCACTTTCCCTCTACTTACTATAGCAGCTATAAATGGTCATGGTAAGCTGACGACCTCGCAGATCGAGATTGGCATTGTTATTGAAAATAAGCTTACTGGTTAATGATCGTCGCTTGTAGCTTTTGCAGGCGGTATGATATTAGCTTTATGTTGCGATTACAGAATCATAACTTCCGGTAAAGGTTTTTTGTGTATGAACGAAGTGAGTTGGTTTACAGTCTCACTCATACAAGCTGGATACAAATAGGTGAATATTGATCTTATCTGATCATTCGACCAAATTCCAGATTCAGTTTGGTTCACCATTACCAAATTCATTTAACGCATTACTTTCTTTACGTATACCAAATCCAAAACATCACAGAGATACATTATTAGCTAGGAGATGGACGCAAAATGAATTATTAGAAATTGGAATAATTGATGAGATTGTAGATCAGGATAAAGTAGTTGGCAAAGCATTAGAAGTTGGTATAAGAGATGGTGGGAAAGTTGCAGCTGGTTCTTGGGGTGCTATCAAGGTATGTAATTGTGAAGTTCTGCTTCCACATACACAATAAAGCCAAAACCAAAGACATTTGAATGGATTCTTGCTAATTTATGAATATCTTGAGTAGAGGGGAGCGTATCATCAAGTTCTGGAATATTCACAATCATATAGAAAACTCAATCTGCCTCCACAAGAAGAAATAGAATTTTACGACAGAGTGGGTAAAGCTGGGAATAAAGCTAAATTGTGATCAGACAGCAAATCGAGATGTAGAGTCCAATATCCATTAGCCATTATATGATGTACTATAAATGTTGTAGATATACCCATTCCACCAATCCGTTCTACTCCGAGCAGTATAAATCAGACCTTGCCAAAATCCACAGCCGTCTTAAATCCTAACAATACATTATAACACAGTTTCATATTATTCACAATCTTGTGATATTGATTTTGCGAAGAATTCTCTCTATCTCTCGTCATTTCTGACTTGTTTATAGTATGATCAGGTAACTTTCTCTTTGGGTCAATAGCCATATCAAACCAGTCCCTGCGAGGAAAAATGATACGTTAGCCATACGACCCTTCCGTAGGTTATGTTCTAGATATAACATTAAGAGATCAAAATCACTCACATCCCACCACAAGAGGACCTGCTGAACCTCTATTTGGTTTGACTGAACCGAAAACTAACCATTCTGACATAAAGTGAAATGTTGCCAAAGCGTATGTACCGATGACCAAGTTGTACGCTCTGTTTGCACCAAGACGAAAAAGAAGGATAAATGATAAAAGTGAGCTAAAATGATCTTGAACAGAACAACAGGAGACTTCAGTACTTACATCGGATCATTGATGTTATAAGCTGCTACACCTCTAATCATAGATGCCATTGCTGTCCAAGTAGCGAATATTCTACCTGCAAGTAAAGTCACTGTAATGGACAGAATCAGAATCAAATATCAGAAAATATGAGCCTATATCACTGTAACGAAATGTTCATGACATCAGACTCACTCTCATCCGCTTTTCTCGAGTAGATTTCCTTACTTTGCCAGACTATAAAGTAATTCTGTACCGCATTGTAGGTACCAGCTACTGAAGTAAGTAGTAGGAAGTAAGGTAGGTAGCCTGATTGTACTGATGGAAGTACTGTTGGTAGATCGTTGAGATTGAGGATAAGATTGAGAGTGTAGGTTAGCCGGTGTAAGGCATTACCGATACTGGTCCAGAAGAACCAATCTAGCTGGAGACTCACGAGAAGACATAGCGTCGTATTCCGAGTCACTTTGTAGAGGGTTCTGTATTGATAGATCGACGATGCAGTTGGCCTTAAGCTGGGATTATAGTCCTTAAGGATCTGCGTGAAGTGTAAGAAGAGTAGGATAGCCTTTCTAACATGGACCTCTTGAATATTTCCTGTAAAGTGGACCGATAATTCTCTTTGTAAACAACTGTCTCATTCAAGTGGAGGTTCTATTCATTTCCACGTGATGGACGCTCCTGATGTGGCAATATTCAGTTCGTCCCGCTAGAACTGTCACAATCTGGAAGGGAGCGTTATCAAATTTATCACTTCACAATAGCAGCAATAACGGTTACCAAATTCCGGCGAAATTCCTATTCGGCGTTTTTGTGTGGCAATTTAAGACTGGGTGATAATTTTCATGCATTGTACCCCTGTGTTCTGCATGGTCGTTTGCACTTTGGTCGTTCGTCGTTACCGTAGTATCGCTTCTCACCATCTTTTAACATATTCAATAAAATAGTCTTTATAGCGTTTTTTCCCTTCTCTCTCAACCCTCAAGTAACAAAAAAAGGTATTCTTTTAAAATGGTATGTCCTCATCATCAAAATCTAGAACCGATATGCTGTCATGCGGCGCAAATGATAGACGAAGTAATGCTAATTTTGTTTTCTTTTTGTTAGTCCAAAGTACGTATATAATTCAAAAAAAATCTCTAAAATCTATCATGGATAGAATAAATAGCTGACGGAAGGTCTTAAAACTTCACCTATTTTTGACCTGGTCGCTCGTTTAATCTATTAGGGTACCCCCTCTTTGTAAGTTATTCCTTTGCAATGTATTTACTCATTTTACTTGAAAGTTATATATATACTAATATTACGTCTCAATCATATAGCGGTAAACGACACTCTAAATCCCACACTCTCTGTAGAAGATGTGGTAACAGATCTTTCCACAAACAAAAGCACAGTGGGTATCATCTTTACATAGGGGAGATTCAGTTGGAGGATCAAATAGGAGGATGAGGGAAAGATGTATGTTGTGCAGAAAAACAAATGGACTAAGGGAACGGAGAAGACCTCAATCAAAGTTACATCAACCAGAGGAGGATAGGGACGCAGTGGATTAGGAATGTAGGACTAGGCAAGAACAAGGTCAACTAACATAGTCGTTAACATCCTTTAGCCTGTGCTCAATGTGGTTACCCAGCTGCTAAACTCAGATCATTCAACTGGGGTTTAAAAGCTAAGAGAAGAAAGACAACGTGAGTTTTAATTTCCTGTTTACTTGAGACAGGTAGAATATGTTGACTGATCATTACTATACATCTATCTCATATCTATTTACCTGATCCGAATTACAACTATTCCTTCTTACTCAATCAACTTGACAATAAAACCTCATTCGATATCAAACAGCGGTACCGGTAGACACGCACACCTTAAAGATGTTAACCGAAGATTCAAAAACGGTTTCAGAGAAGGTGGTGCCGCTCCTAAGAAAACCAAAGCTACTTCAGAATAAACTATTCATCTAAATTAGATAAAGAATGAATGGAATTATTTTTGATGGGGTTTTTTTTCTTTTTCTTTAAAAGGGGGGCAAAAGCATGGCATATTGGGAATGTCTTGCATGTATGTATTCATACCCAAAATGACCAAATTGATCCTTTAGTCTGCTGGTTAGCGATTCTCGCTAGAATACGTGTTTTGCATATCCTATCTAAGCTCAAGCGATTAAGACATTTGACAACGATGGCTCCTCTACGCAGATTGAACCATTGTATATGTAGTTTAATTCACGTGTTGTTGGCCTACTGTTTATCTCGTATCACTAATATACTACAGTCACTCACAAGTATATTCGCATTATACTGGTTAATATGAGATATTATAGACATACTCATTATTTTAAAACCTTGTATTATTACAAGTATCATTCTTTCCTGTAATCTGCTTGCCAACTTGCCAACGATTACCAATGTGTTAGATGAATAAACAAAGCTACATATATCAATGACATAGTATAATAAGATACACTATAACAAAGTTGACTAACTGAAAAACAACGTGAATACATTGTACATTATCGCATTTATCGCATTTATCGAATCAAGAAATGTCATTTATGATACGTAGCTTCAGTATTCTGCAGTTCACAATACCAATATACTTTACTGGACTGAACCAAGTGCTATTTTCTCAAAAACTAGATAAACGCATTTTCAAATCCAAAAGACGTGTAACATCTAAATTAAGAACCCTAAATCATGACTTTGTATCTACCTATATTCCTCCTTCAATCTTAACATCTTATCCTCTTGATCAGCTAACATTTTCATCCAACCTAAAAACAATTTTTGATTTAATTCTCTATTTTTACCAACTTGCATAATTCTATTTCTAAATGCTGAAATAGCTTCTGACATTGGTATATAATCTTTTTTAATTGATTTAAACCAATTTAAAACTTCTTGTTTTGTTATCATATTTTCAAATTCTTCTATATTATCTAAATCTGGTGGTCCAGGTGTAGGTGTATTACTACCTGATTTTTTTGATTTCTTTGTACCTCTATTATTACCATTACCATTACCATTATTATCACTTGGTGAATTTTTACGTTTACCAGATGCAGATGGTGAAGCTGTCTGTGTTTGTCCAGATGGTCCTGATGGTCCAGGTGATTCTGATGTAGTTTTCCTTTTACCCGAATTACTTTTACTAGACTTCCCACTTCCACTTGCACCTCCACCAGGAACAGGTGATACGTCCCTTGTTGATTGTCCAGATCCAGTTACAGGACTTGAACCTCTTGCTACAGGTGATTGACCTCTTGAATTGGATTGTGGTACAGGTGAATTACCTCTCATAATAGGTGATGTAGCCCTAGCATTATTACCACTGGTATTTTCTGGACTTGTCGCTCTACCAGATAATGGACTACCTGCTCTACCTAAATTTGAAGGTCTAGGTGAAGCACCTCTTGATGCAGCTCTTTGAGCCAATAAAGCTGCACCCGAACCTGGTGGTGCAGTTGATGCTTTACCTGTCATAGGTCCATTAGGTCTTTTGCCTGTTGGTGAGGATGTACCTCTCGCCGAACCTGGTCCACGAGATGGTGGTCTTGATTGATCTTCCGTAGTGGATTTACCATCTTTATCTTTATCTTTATTTTTGTCTTTATTTTGTGATGTTTTACTATTAACACTTTCTGTATCTGATTCATCCTATAAACATATCACAGATAGACACAAATACATCAGCTACAGCGATACATCTTTGGAAAACTTCGTGATAAACTTGACTTGCCGATTCATCATCGTCATCATCAGAAAACATATTATCATCATCATCACCTTGTTCTTCTCTTCTTTTTTTCATGATTTTTCTCAATTTTTTACCTTCATCATCTAATTTCTTTTTCTTTTTACCACTAAACAGATCATCTTCTGCAGCATCATTGTCATTATCATCATCTTCAGCGATTTGTGGTTTATCACCAACATTTGCATTAGCTAATCTATATTCTTTCTTTTGTTGTTCTTCAGCTTCTTTAGCTTCATCTTCTTCTTCAACATTTCTATAGAACGTGTTAACATCATCATCATCTTGAAAATGTTCTGTTTCATCAAAATCTAATTCTTCATCTATACCTCCTTCCAATCCCTATATATTTTCAATAGTAGGCCACATTAGCATATTGTGTTATGGACAAAATCATAATTTTACCGACTCACCCTTTCTGCTCTTCGACCTTCTCTAACATAGTCATCCTCATATCTCTCGATTTTAGGTTTCCTATCTATACTTATACCTTTAATCAATTTTATTCTACCTTCCATCCTTTGTGCTCTCTGTTCTAAATCTCTTTCAGCTTTGACACTGTTAACTATGCTTTCAGGCGCAACAATATTATTTGAGCCTTCTGGTCTCAATGCCCATCTATCATGTATTTTGTGTTTGGCTTGATGCTCGAACTGATTTCATGTCAAATCAGCTAAACGTTTTGATTGAACCTCACATCATACGCCTAACTTACCAATTTGATAGCTGCATCAGGATCTAATGTTTTAAAAGGTCTTGCAGGATCGAATCTATAAGTTCTACCTAAGGGAACCATTTCAAACCCTTCTGTCGTACCATCATTTACTAATAAAACAGTTGGTAAAGCTGAAGGTTCTTGCATTCTACCTACCCAATGTTCGGGTATATTTTGCTTTTGATCGGATGAAGATAAATTTGAATTTTCTAAAACCCAAGGTAAAGCTTCTTCTCTTCTTAAACGCATAATTTCAATATCTTGATGAAAAACTTCTTTTGTTCCTTTTTTCATCTTTCTTTTACCTGGAGCTTGACCAATTTTATTTTCTCTTTCATTATTTTCCAGTCCAAATGATGATCCAGGTGGAGCTTGACCAACTAAAGACATATCAATACCCTCTCCATCCTTTTGTTTAAAATCTAATTTTCTTTCTATGACAGGTTGACCTTCAGAATCTAATAATGGTTTACCAGGATTTGAAGGATCATAAACGAATTTACCAATTATTTTACCTTGTTCATTCATTGCATATATAGGTGGTTGTTTAGGTCCAGGTTTTTTCCTATTCAATAATAATTTTGATGGTCCTGATGATGATGATGTTGAGGGATTATTATTATTTATAATTTCAATAGGATCAATCTCCTTTTCATGATTCAATCTCATAAAATTGAACCGAAGTCCACCATCTGATCCAGCTGAGAATATCTTGATTTCAGTTATATTTGGATTGATACCATTTTCAGTCTTCGGTTCTACTTTCACATTCGTTGCATTCGGTATCGAAGATGACGGTTTACTACTAGTAGTTGAAGTTGAGGCTAAAGGAGCATTTTGAGTGGATGTTGATGGTCCACCTCCAATAGATCGTGAAGGTACTCTTGATCGTCTCTCCTTATCTTTTCGCTTTCTAAGGAACAAAGCTGCGTCGGACATAATTGATCTTTTCAAACAATTCCGCCAGAGTTCAAATTGATTATCAGGTATAAACAAGCCTTGTGAAGTGATCAAGGTATCGAAGTTATTTCAGAATGAGGTTGTAACCCATCGATGATATCAAAGGTGTTCACATATATACTGTTATACTTGTAATACTGTTAATAGCGCGTAATGCACTACCCAAAACGAGCCGGTACCTGTATCTAAGCGGTGATCGCCGCCACCGTGGTTCATGAATAATGCAATGACCATTTATCCGGATTCAGCTTCGAGATCAAAGTTAAATATAAAGGAGCGAGAAAGCTAAAACATCATGTTCGATGTCGTATTCAATGCGTCCAAGTGATACCATTCATCTAGATTTGTCCACATAAATCAGCAAGGTTTATCGACCAGGAAGATTCAACATAGTTCACATAGTTAGATCTTCATCTACAAGCAGCTTGACTGCATTCAAAGCATTTTCAATACCGGCACAACTTCAATTGAACTGTTCAACTACTTCGCGGAATATCATTTTACCATTAGAGTCTAGGATCATTCCACAATTTCATAATAATACCAAAAACACAGTGTCAATGGATCTCATACAGAATGGGGAAAGTAGTAAATCGCCTCGACATCAAAACACTCTACAGACGAACGGGCATTCAGACGGAGACATAGTAATGGGAGAAGAAAGCAGGAGCAATTCATCAAATTTGATTCTGCCTCAATGGGATGGTACGTTTTTTGCGATGAAAATTATAGCCAAAATCTACGTTTAATTATTCAAGCTGATTATCGTTGTGCTATCCATGCATTATTTCTGCTCATTTTGATCACTTCACTTCATCAACCTCTACATCAAACATTTTATTCGAATGGAATACAGTTCCACCTCCAAGACATTTACATTCATCGCAAGACCTAATTTCCTCGCTACATCTGGATACACTGTATAACACATATGTAAGACCATATGCAGAGATTAACCCCGAAGATAATAATGAAGATGGTCAAAACACAAAACAGGGTCAGCAGAAACAGCAACAGCACAGGAGAAAGAAGATGGAAAAGGGTTATTGGCATTTGATAGAAGATTGTATAGGTAAGTGTCATTTTCATCACATATCGCAGTGGTGTATACAAAGTATTGGCTCTTCCAATGTCACACTACAATTTTATAACGAACATACTATCAACTTGTCATATAAAACACAAGTAGTAAATGTCGTGCTAAGAAATGATCATTAACATTAATTATTCTATCGTTCCTAGATCCCACACCGACAGGTACAAAATTAGATAATCAATCTTTATTACCTATATCGCAAGATTTTATGCATCCACATGGTTTACCACCAAATCTCTTTGGCGATCAAATTGAAATGTTACCTAGTGAAGCTTTTCAGATAGCTAAATTAGAACCTGGACATAAAGAAGACGGTGTAAGTGCAATCCTTCAACAGGTTTTAACCTTATCTAATCTGCAACATACTAGTCTAGCAAAAGTAAACTGATCTCATCTCGTTTCAATCTGTAGTATTCTGGTGGTATAAAAGTCGGTGTGAAAGAAGCTGAAGAAAGGCGTAGAGTGAGTCTACCTTGATCATAAAACAACAATTATCGAATGCCATCTTTCAATAATACCATTGACCATTGACTAATTTCTGTTTATTACGCTCGAAATAGAAAAAACGTGCAGCGAAATTATCAATAGCTCCCAGCAAATCATCTCAAGATATACAATCTCAAACACAAGCCATACCTTCACCAGGATTGCCATCACCTTCATTCCCATATCAAATACCTGGTATCCAAAGTAGACCAGGTTCAACCCCCGGAACTCCCTTATTACCTGTCTTACCACCTACCAAATTCACAGGTAACAACAATAATAGTAACAATAGTAATAACAATGGTAATTTACAAAGGAAAGGTTCATTACCACCTTATAATCCTGGTGCGGGCAATGTAGGTGGGGTAAAACCTTCGTTCTCACAACAACAACAAAATAATAGTAGTAGACCATATAATCCAAATAAAAGACCTGGTTCAGTTGAATCAAATCAAATCAATAATAATAATCAACAACAACATAATTCGAAAAAGTTTAAATCTGGTTCAGTGGGTCCATCAACATCTTCTGGTATACCGTATAAACCAACGAATACTAGTAGATCTGCAAGTCCAATGCCATTAAATAGCAATAACAATAATAATCCTCATCGACAGCAATCACAGCAATCACAACAACAAAAACAGTATAATCAACAGGGAAGACCGTACAAACCTGGTATAAGAAGTAAAACTGAAGGTGTTTGAATGGATCGAGCTTTCTTGAATGGATATTCAGTATCGTTCATCACCATCTACGAGAATGTATCAGTAATTTATATGACTAATCTACCTATAAATTAGGATTGTTATTTCAAAAAAACTAGATTCGGATAATGACGGCTATTTCTAGAAACGTTTTGAAATGTGAGGACTTACTGTATGGCGAATGTGCAAGTTCCGGTGTTTTTGAGCACAGATTCGACTCGTACTTCAGTTGACTGTAAAGCTCCGATAAGTAAAGTCTAAGACATCCTTACATGACTCCGCGTCGCTTCATCTGTCCTTTTCGATGCACCATTGAAGGTGCGTCGACGTTATCCGCACATTATCTGCTATAACTAGTCTGAGCCAATCGAAATCTTTTCATTTTCGATCTCATCCTTTCATTTCACATCCTTTCATCGTGAGCAACGTTCGTTCAAATATACTCTTCCTCGATGATCATTGTCTTCTCATGACTAAAAAGGGAGGTAGTCAAGAACTATCACATATACATAGTCATTTTCTCATGTATATGTATAGTGTAGAATACATAAAGCTTATTATCTACTAACCCACGTACGGTATCTTCTTCATTCTTATTTCCTCTCACTCCACGTACAATCCAAACTTCTGATTCAAACATTTCATACCCCTATCCATCACTCATCACTAAAAAATTATGAGCAACATCTCCCAGGAAGCTGATCAGTTATCAGGGTTCGACGTACAAACCTGCTTACCAAATTTCGCTGAAGGAGATATCCCTATATTTAAGGAAATTGAAATTACCAAAAATGATCCTTGGACACATCTTTCCGATGCTACTTATATCTTTCCATCTCCAAAAGATGTTAAAACAGGGCCTGAGCAAGGTGATATGAAACAGCATAGATGGAAAGCTATTCAACGAGTCACACAGGGTAACACTGGAGTAGATTGTAAGTTTTCCGCACCTGCTTTGTTTGGTGTTGATACTTGATTTCAATGAATTGCTGAGTCCATTAATTTGATCTATTTACTCTAAATTGATTCTAGCCGTCGCCGTCGCCCCTATAATCATTGATGAACATGGTAATCTCTGGACAATAGTTACAGCACAAATCAGAATTCCTCCTTCTACTACTGGCATTGTGCCGCAAATAACTTCAGTAGTAGATTTCCCCGCTGGTTTACTCGATAAGAATGAAACCCCAGAGTATGTACTCCCTGAATCGGACTTATTAATAACTCACAATCGGATATCGATATACTGTATATTCACTTGCTGATTGCTGACTCTTCACACACTCAGAGAAGCTGCAATTAGAGAATTAAGGGAAGAAACTGGGTTAACCGGTAAAATCGATTGGAAATCCCCAATCTTAGCCACTGATGCTGGGTAAGTTGTCGTTTCTCAATAGCTCCACATTGTCAGACACAATGAGAAACTAACGACAATCCTTATCAGGATGACGGGAGCCACAGCTCAATTAGTGACTGCAATTTGTGAATCATCTGTTAGCGGAACCACACATTTCGATGACGATGAAAAATTGATCAGTGGTAAAATACCATTATGTAAATTACCTGAATCCGTTGAAAGTAAGTCTGTCCGTATTGTAGTCTCCACCTCATTTACAACGTAAGACGAAAGACGAAAAAAGCTGATTATTGATCCTTGTTTTTCGATGCTCAGAGTACAGATCCAGGGGACCTGATGATTCAGAAATCAGAACATTAATGGGTCCTTCTCTCGCTAGTTTTGCAATGGCTATACGACTTCTCAGCAATAATCCCGTACTACTTAGTTCAGTCTTGATAGGTTCCAACAAAAACAAAGAGTAGAACCTTTCAGCTAGACCATTTGCTATGGTGCCACTTTGATGCCCTCTCGCGTGTACACAGATTGATAGTACTTACACGTATATACTGTAATGCTTCAGATGCCACACTGCTATAAACCCATTACTTGGCCGGGTGTGTGGTAGCTCAACTAGAAGTACAATGTTGCATACAACTGAGCTGAGTTTTTAAAGCATGGTTCGATCCGCACGCTCCCAATTGCCATACACCCTTTCCCTTTCAGCCTTTACAGCTTTCAATTCCTCTAATCTCTCTTTCAGTTTAGGTACAGTTAATAATTTATGTTCAAGATCTTGTTTCTCTTCTTGTAATGCTAATCTCTTTTGTGCGTCCAATTCGGTGCTGCAATGTAAAACGATGAATTTTAGTGATGCGCTTGCATCAATTGATACAGTATATGCCGGGTATGCGATTTCCGTGATCAGCCAACAGTACTTACAAGATATAACCTCCAGCCCCATCGTACTGTAAGACCATCGAGTGATATTTCCACAATGAAGGTCGATGACTAACAGTCATTAAAGTTATTCCCAAGGCTAAAAAGTGAGAGGTCAGCTATCAGAACTGCTTGGCAGTGTTGATTTTGCAGCTTACCTGTAGCGTGATCATACATGACTTTCTCAATTTCCAATGTTACTGCACTCGTGCATTCATCTAAAATCGCATACTACAAGCGAGGTCAATATTCAGCAGAATGATCGTCTCATATCAAACCTTGACTTTCCAGGAGATTCACTCACTTTGGGTTTGTGATAGAACAATCTTGCCATTGCAATTCTCTGTTTATCACCTCCACTCAAAGCATCTCGCCATTCTCTAACTGTATCCCAACCACCTTCTCGCTCCACTATATGGCCCATCTCGACAACATCCAATATTTTCAGTAGATCGCCATCTGTACAGCCTTTCTCCTTCATCTCCACCTGAGAGTGAGGATAGATAATCTGATCTCGTAAGGTACCAGTGCATAAGTAAGGACGTTGAGGTATGTAGGTGAATGATCTCGCTGGAGGTTTGTACACCGTTCCTCCTAGACATTTCGTAGTGCATTCAGCTTAGAATAGGTTAACGTTTTATAAAATCTTACCATATACAGGCCACAGCCCTCCTAGAATACGGAACAAACTACTTTTCCCGCCTGAAAAATTGGTCAATCATGCAGTACATGCACAATCTCGGTATTGAGCATCACTTACAGCCATTTGGTCCAACTACAAGTAGGTGTTTCTGATCTTTTTGTCAGCTCGCCATATCCTTTTATAAGGTCTGGAAACATTATCAAGCTAACTCACTCCAGGTTCAACGTTGAAACTCATCGATTTTACAAGCACATCGCCATTCGGACTAATCAAAGGCACTTGATCGAATCTGATCTCATCCGCCTCAATGATTTTGCCTCTACCTTGAAGCACTTGATAAGGGATGTCAGCACTTACCATTCTGAACATTCGAGACTTTTAAAGGACGTACTTTTCGCATTATCTTCGATCTTAGCGCTACTGACCAGTTTCTTCTGGTAGTGACCCGCTTTGACATCCTCCATAGTATCGAAAAGATCTGACACTCTAGCAGTATATCCAGCGAGCTCTGCGAGTTCCTGATGAAATCACCTATAATCAGCTCATCATTTACGGTAGCACATAGCAAAGCAGGAGATGACTAACTTTGTAGCTGTACATGACTCTACCAAAGGCATCACTCGATGAGAGCAACAATCTTCGGTTAGTAACGAAACCTGTAGTCACATGTTATTCAGCTTCACTACTGTCAGTAGACCAAGTTATAACATTGATTCACCTTCAGTCCTAGTACCTAGATCCCCTCCTTTCATTCCTAGCATTTCACCAGCAAAAACTGGAATAGCACAAATACAAAGACCCAAACTACCCCAGACCCACTTGATAACACCTTCTTCTGCCATACCATGCCATACTCTGATTCTCAAGACTCTATTGGCATGTTTGACCAAAGCAAAGTAACCTCTTTCAATAACGTTCTTCTCGAATTCTTCGCCATGATATAATGCCACCTCTTCTGCAGATTCTAGCAATCGAGAGTGTGTGAAACGTAGTTCACCTTCCAATTTTGCTATTTATATTCGGAAAGAAGAGCGATCAGCTGATTCATATCGTAGGAAGTACGTTATTACACAACTCACCTTCATGAGCTGCATATGTCCCAAATGGGGGTGTTATTGCTCTCACTAAATCGAACAAAACAGGTCAGGTCAAACTCTTCCTTTGGGGAGAACCTTGCAACAATCGTGACTCACATAGTCCAGCACTTGTTTGTACAAGTATAGTCAATATAACCAAACCTTCTGCACCGACGTTTCTTGATAACTGATAATTATATAATCTAGAAATTCAATTTGTTGGCGTTAGCGATTCAAAATAAAGCTTTTCTTGGGGTGAGAATCAGACGATGATAAACTCACATTACATCTAAAACAGGTTTAGCGATATTTGAATAAATTTCAGCCAATTTATTTGAGAATTGTTGAATATCAACTGTTAAATATTGATCTGCATTTTTAATTCTATCATCTAGATTTGATAATTTGTAAAATAGCTGTTCACCGGAAATTTGCGATTCACTATCTTGTTTTGAAGCTGAAGATGAAGATGATTTTTCATCATCAAGTTTGATTATTGCTTGTGTTTGGGAAGGTGGTATTATAGGATCCAAGTATGTTTGTAATGCATGTTTTGTTAATCTATATAGGAGAGTTAGCTATAAACTTCTTACTCTGCAATTTATATAGGTCAAAGTTGAGCATGAATTCGAGACTCACCTTGTTCGGTATGCTAAACCCAATTCAGATTGTAAATACTCTAACATTGAATTAGTATATGTAGCTGGTATGGCTACCAATAACCATTTTGTCAGATTCGTCAAGAATAAAGCCGGTTGAGCTGTGACCAGGGATGAAACGATTCTAAATTCAATTTCCATAATCAGCTCCATCACCAAACTGAAGACACATCCTGATACTTAAACCGGTAGTTATGGAGTAAAACTTACCTTCCATCTAATTCAGCGACATATAAACTTATACCTGTTCTTGTAACTAAAAAAGTTGAATGTAGAGCTAACATTATAGCTTCTCTTGATTTTAAACTTGGTATCACTATTCTCAGTAATCTCTTCAGACGTATATGAAACAATGGATCGTTTGGTGATGCTGTTGTTTTCTTGGAATCTATAGACGGGTTTTTGAACGGATAAGCGATTTGTACGTTCTCATTTGAATCATTAAACTTCCAGCTCTTCTGAACATAAAAATTTATATTTATGGTAGTGATGGTGAAGATGATGTTGGAGGGAAGGTAAACTTTTAGAAGGGAGCTCACCTCTACTACCACCACCTCCCTTTCTTCTTCCCCCTCCATCACCTGATTTACTCTTGACACTAGCTCTACCAGTTAAAGCAGCAAAAGTAGTTCCAATACAATATAAAACGAATCCTGCTGTTAAGATCCTTTGAATAATTGGTCGATGTTGAAGGTATACATCTAGAAATTTCTTCAGATTCGTGCGAAGTACCTGGATATATGCTGGACTTCTAATCAAAGCTGGGTGATTAGTTGCAGGCTTAGACATTTTGAATGATGAAGTCTGGAAGAAGTCCTATTGTGAAGTTTCTGTTCGAAAGCCTGCGTCTTCCAGGTTGTCCCTTATAGAATGGTTTGCAATATACCTGCTTCTTACATCTATGTCAAGCCAAGGATTATATATTAGTAGCTCAGAGGGGTCAATAGTAAGTCTGTTGTCGAATGAAAAAGTGTGATACTGAATTGAAACAAGAAATAAGGTTGACGGATACCTAGGAATAGAAATGTTGAATGATGTTATACGAGTACACTGTATCCCGGCTATTCAGACGTATTTTACCCGACTTCATCACTACTCATACTGTATGACTCAACCTCACTGAACAATCTTGGCATCACCATTTCACCATTACCGTTTTCCTCATTGTTCAGCATCAAGATGCTACTTAGCTACATTCGCAATGCAAACACTATCTGCTGTTCAAACTTGAATGGCAGACCAAATGGGAAAGCAATTTCAATACATTAAAAGAGCATATTTTTGACTAATCAGACAATTCAATTTATTCGAACAAATAGATAATAGATGATATAAAGAAAAAGTGTAAAAACGAATATGTACTATAAGCTATTATTATCCTTCAATATAAGTTGACGAAAGTGAAACTATAGTAACATAAAGAAAAGGGGAAACAAGAGAAAAAAATGTTCGTGTATACACATCAATAAGATAAGATTGGTGGACGGTGTTATTCCACTTTCGAGTTATTATCGATGATTGATTAAAGAATTATTTTATTTATTAATTTGTTTATTCGTCGGCTACAAGATTAAATGGAAAATAAAGCGAACAGAATGATATCAGTATATAAAGCAAAACAATATTTACATATCATAAACGAAGAGGCGGAGAGCGAAAGGCGAAGACGCGATGATGTTGCCAGAGCTTAAGCCTTTTTGCCAGAACTGAAGTTCTCGGTGAACCGACCAAGTAACCCTTTGGGGCTACTGACTGAATTAGAAGCAGGAGGAGTTTCGGGATCTAACTCTGCTGAAGTAGGTCCAGCATCGGCGCTACTATCACCAGTTACAGATGCAGGTGCATGTGCGACTTCACCGAGTGTATCTTCAGGTTTTGCAGCTGAAGATAAAGCTGAAGCACCTTCGCCTTCGCCTTCGCCAGAAGAAGTTGGGTGTGAGATAGAAGAGGAGAGAGTAGCCTCACCGGTTGTAGGCTCCTCTCTTGCTGGTGCCTTTTCCTCTTTTCGTGACAATTGTCGGTCAACTCCCTTGCCTGTTCCTACATTTGATGAGGTTTCTGGTGCGCCGAGTGCAGGTTGTTCTTTCTTGTCAACCTGTCGGAAAAAGTGGTTAGCACGTATTTTGCAAAGGAGAGATGGTTTTAGATTGAAAGACATACCACGTATCCGTTTGGACCTACTTCGAGGGGAGCAGCAGCGCCTGATGAGTAGGCAGGTACTTCTTCATGCTCTTCGTTGTGGTGGGCGGCATGTTCTTCTTCCTCTTCTTCTTCTTCTGCTTCCTCAACAGAACTGCCTTCATCTTCGTCTTCTTCTTCTTCCTCCTCTTCTTCTTCGTCAGATCGATAACTACACAAGGATGTTAGCAAATGGCGTCTTGGGGCTATATGGAGGCTAAAATGAACTTACCCAACACTCAATACGGCTCGTTGGACATCACCGTGTCTTTCCATTTGTTCACTAGCAACCAAGTATCTAGCTACAAGCATTCGGAGATCGTTCCAGACTTCCATCATTTCTTCGTGAGATCTAGCTCTGAAAGTGAAAGCAGTTTCTGAACCTCTGAATAAACCTTTACCACCTGGAGTTTTGCCGTAAGCTGAAGTACCATCTTTTCTACCTTCAATGTGGAATTTATGAGATTTGGCAGTAGTAGCTGAAGAAGGAGGACCAAGTGTACAAGCAGGTAAGAACAAAGACCAGACAGGGTGTGTAGCAGTAGTTGGATCAGATGAAGCGTATTCGTGTAAATAACCAGCAGCAGTGAGAACGTAGAAACCTTCTTTGTAGGCTTTGGTGAATCTCTTCTTTCTTTCAAGTAAACCAGTGTGAACAGGTGTAACGGCGGGATCATTTTTACCAGGGTAGTCAATCATTTCAGGGTTTCTAAGAGGAGTTTCTGGATCAAGTAAGTGATCAGATCTAGCAGCAAATGAGACCCATTCTCTGTCTGGCATTAATTGAGCCATGTTGACACCAAGATGTCTCCAAGTTTCTTGTACAGAACTTGACATTCGTGTTTGCCATTCATCAAAAGTAGCCCAAGCGGATTGAATGGATCTAACGATACCTTCTTCGAAGTGAGCAGAGTTTTGTTGCATGATGATGATTGATTTTTGAAGGGAGTTTTCTTCGTTGACTTGCTTTTGAAGCTGTTTGTGAACGGCTTGGTTGACAGCGAATGGATCTTCTTTAGCAGAAACTTGCATAGGAGTGTGGGTTACGGCTCCGATAGCTCTTTGAAGATCAGCAATGGCTCTGGTGGACAGTTCTCGTTCTTTGGCAACGGAAGTAGCAAGTTTTCCGGTATCGTTTTGAACGTTCTTGATGTGAGCTTTGATCTCGGCTCTAAGCTTTTGCAAGTGTTGAACAATAGATGATTCAATTGTTCGAGCGAGGGAGGAGTGAGAATCGGCAATGACTCGGGTTTTGTCTCGGATTGTGTAGAAGACATCCTGTAAACCCACGTTAGTACATTCTCAGTCATAGAGAATGGAAGAAGACTATACTCACTTGCATACCACCTTCACCTAAGAATTGGTTTCCTGGTCTAAATGGAACTTGGATGACGGCACCAAGTTTGGTCAACTCTTTCGATGTGTTGGCTTCGATATCGGCGACACCCTCGAAGTAGGCTGAGGAAGAGGAGAGATCATCAGTCCTGTGATCAATCGTACAAGTGAAATGTAAACTTACAGATGAGCATCTTGACGATCTGTTTCCATGCTGTGAATCGCTCAATGAGGATATCAGATGGTTTGAGCTCATGAGGGGCAGTGTTCTTTTTGATCTACAATCATACTATCGTCAGCTATGCTTCTTCCACAGAATTCCGTCATAGAATATTCGAAGAAGTAATTCTACTCACTAAAGATTGGTTTCTAGAAACGGTTGAACCGGCAGTCCTGGAAGTGGTCCTGGACAAAGTATCGAAGTGTGACATCTTTGTTTATCTTATTATGATAATTCGTGTGTACAGTTATAATTGATTATGTATATATCAATATGAGATGATAAAACTATAAAATAAGAGCGGCAAGTAGGTAGTTGTTTACGAACCTTGTGAATATGATATATGAGAAGAAGAGGAATGTAAATAAAGAAAAAAAACAATATGATGATGATGAGAGAATATAAATGAATGATGATGACGGGAAGGACTACGACAAGAGAATGTGGTTGTTCAGGGTGTCAACGTAGACCGGTTCAAGTAGAAGTACATAGTAGTATGTAATGGAGTAAACAGGGTAAATGTCACTTAAATTGCGACTATATTAGGCTGTGACGTCACAAACTAATATCCTAATCCGGCAATCCGTTGTACTGGTTTATCTCCTGAACATTACAAGTGTCAACATGGTGCATGATGGATGATCAACATGTGGCGTGGCATCATGCACAGTCAACTGTTATCGTCTGTGCGTAAGGTAAAGTAACATATATTCACAAATGCATATATCCATCATTCTGATGGTCATATATGGACATTGGATGCGATAACCTAGAACATATCAAACTATGTGTGATCACTACCTTTAACCCTGATATAAAGCAATGCCCTTTCGATTATCCAGGTATTTTGTATTTCGAGAGCTCTTTGTAAATTTGATTAAGAATTTGCTCTCTGTTGATGACCTCGTCAACGGCTGCATGAATCCAAAAGCGTCCGTCAGTCAGCTTTCAATATCAAATATCAAGAAGGATATACAAATAGTATAACGAGATCGTAGCATGGCTAAAGGCGTAATATACGCACCGGTATTGCCAGGAATCATCTCCAGAAGTCTTTTGATAACGGCATGTGTGGTTGAATGGTCTTCCTGTAAAAACCAGTGTGATTAGTGGTTACCAGGTAGTTATTGTTCATCAATGAACCCACTGGGCCACACATGGGCTGTGTGCGTACACTTACTGAAGGATTAAAATAGTTACAAATCGAAGAATAAGAATCCAAGTTGGGTTTACCATTCTGATCGATCCGAAAAAAACAGCATGTATACAGTACAAGTCAATGAAAGCAACTTTGAGAAGTTAAGTAAAGATGACGAGATATCAAATAACTCACACTAGGTTTTGAGCCAGATGGAGGTCCCTTTTCCAAGATAGCAACGATAGCCTTGGCATCCTGTTAAGGTAGTTTGGCGTAAGCGTCAACCAGTCGTTAAGTACACCTGACAGTTGGGATAGAAGATCTAACACGATGACGGTATACAATTATGAGGTGAATTGAGAGTTTGAAGCTTACATCTGCTAACGATTCATCGGGTTTGATTACACCTTGTTTTTGGAGTTCCACAACATGACGTGCGATTTCTTTGCTGATACCGATGTTACAAGTCATTAGTTCAAAGAAAAGTACATTGGAGATGCTGATATCATAGAAAAAGTGGAGTCAAGGCCAATCGAATACTCACCCAATAGCTTCATGATCAACACTGGATGTAGACATTATTGAATTTTTTAAGTGGTCTTTACTTGTTTGAAGCCAATGAGCTGATTTTAAAAGTGAAATAAAGATGTGTAAGAGAAGAAATAAGAAAGAGAGGAAGAGTCGCAGACAACTTCATCCCTTTTATATATACCTTGATCAAAGGGTTCAACATTCCACGGGCTGTACAGTTCAAGTTGGTCAACATAGTGCCATCAGTGACGTGGATAGACGTAGGTCCTTTAGTTTCAAGGTTTAACTATACTCTCTGTCTTGATGAAAAGTCCAATCACCTTTCAGCTTTGTTCGCTCTGATTGATTAGTGAACATATAATTCAGTATTGATCCCATCAAACTTTTCTCGATATTCGGTTTCACTGTGAGTCAGTCAGTAATCATTTGAATTGATTAAACCACCAATCAGATGGTAAGACTAAGATAATCGTACTTGGCGACTCGGTCTCTTGTGTAAAATTGGATTTGTTAAGGGCGTAAAACAAAAAATACATTTTCATCATATAGTTTTCTTCTGCTTACTGGTTTTCCCCACATGTCTCGATTGATCTTGTTCATTAGTCGATTCTAAGAAAACCCAACCTTCACCCCAACCACCTTTAGCATCACCTAATTCCCATCCGCCGACTCCACCAATACCTTCCCATATATTTTCTATACTTGTTCTTAGTTTACCTATCACACTTTGAGGATGACGTATAGGTAAATATTCCGTTATCCAGAAATAAATCGAGCCAGCTATCAGCCCAGCAGAATATCCAGCTATAATCTGTATAGGTGAATGGTAATGTAAATGCCATCTATAATAGATTGGGTGTAGAAGTCAGCTACTTCGTCTGGCTACTTTGTTGAGCGAGATTAATGAATGCCGACACATCGACTTACCTTGAATAGGAAACACCTATAGACCAAATGATCAAACCTAAGACGTAAATACCATTTCTAACGTTTCTTATTATCTGTAACCTATCACTACTCTGAGGTCTACTATTGTTATTGATATCCCTTGAAGCTAAAGTTCTAGAATAGCCTAAACCCCAAGCCACTAAAAAACCAGCAGCTTGAGAATGACTTGAAGGCATACCATATCCATTACCAATTTCGCCATGACCAATATATGGCCTATCACCTTTCAACAATCTTTTCAATATCCATGATAAAATTTCATTACCTATTTGTCCTACACCCAAAAATAAAATCGTTAATCTTCTTGTAAATATCAATAAAGTGAAATATGAGACAAATAAGAATATTGGTGATAATGATAATAAAGTTAACGGGATCGATAATGGATGTGTAGGATCATATAATATGTGTGTCAATGAAAATGATTTCAATGGTGGTAAGGGTGATGCTGGTAGTGGTAAAGCTGAATTCGGATCAAGCGATGTCATTGCGATTTGTCGACGGACTTAGCACTACTGTCATCTATTGGTGAAATTCTAGACAGTAAGATCCTGTCCAGGTGGGATTGACGAGAGAGTACTGTATAAATGCTGGTATCTAATTGAATGACGGCTCTCAAAATTCTGCATGACATTTTTACCAAAATGACCTTGAACTGTTTGACGTTATCTTCGGTAAGATCACCTTACTTACAGCTGCCTGATAAACACGGTCCGTGCTCGGGGTTCCTGAATTCGCGGGTTAGAGCGATAGAGCCAACGGAGCTCACCGCCATTTTCTGCTGACCGTCAACACCTCAAGCTTCCTTTTATTCAAGACTAGTCTTTACTAATGATTCTTTTTCTTCTTTTCTTCCCCTTCTTTTAACAATAGCGACATAACATATTATAGATACAAGAGCAAACTCTTTACACAGACATTCAGGATGGCAAGTAATTTAGATACAGTATTGAAGAAGAATGCAAATGATTTGGCAAAGGAATTAGAGGTGAGTATGAAGGGTGTAGTTGTACTTCAACCGTATTTCTTTTCTGTTCGCGTGCTAATTCTAACACAATATACAGGTGGAAAGGATAATAAAGGCTTTTAAATTGAAGTGAGCTAGACGTTCCATTTGTTTTTCGTGGAGAAGATAGCTGATATGTACCGCTTCATAGCCCCTATGATATACTTGATTTACCTATAACCGCCACTGAAGCTGAGATAAAGAAACAATATCGTAAGAAATCTTTACTGATTCATCCAGATAAATTCAAGCATGAGAAAGGTTTAGAGGTGAGCTTGGTTGTCCTTGTTCGATTTGACCTAGTCAATACAAGGTTAATACAAGGAATGTAAGCTAACATGTATCTTCACTGTTTCCTTCTTGGATAATGGCAATAATAGGCGTTTGATTTCCTAAAGAAGGTCAGTCATCCGAATATGATGTTTTTAGAAGAGCATAACTAATATCATAGGTCTTCCGACATATCGACAAATAGGCTGAAGATCATCTTTCTGACCCTGCTAAGAGAAAAGACATTGACATGATTATGACTCACGCCAGAACACAAGTACTAAAAGCGTGAGTCGATCAGAACATGGCTTGGTATGTAGACCAGCAACTCCCGCTGACATCACAAATATAGTATACTTGGTAGTGGATACTCAACGAATATCCCAGATGACGATCCTAGATTATCGAACCTCACTCCTCCTTTCGACCAGCAAGTTCGAGCTAAAGGTCGTGAGATATTGGTGGAGGATGAATTAGCAAGACGAAGGTAAGCTTGCGTGTGCTCTTGACGATTGATAAGACCTATAGCTTACATTCTACTTCAAATAGGAAAACAAAATTAACATATGCTAACGAGGGTGCCGAGAAAGCCAAACAGGAAGCAGAAGTAGCAGCTAGAAAAAGGAAGGTGGAAGACCAAGCTAAATGGGAAGGTAAGTTAAATCCATCATCTCCATTATTCGAAAATAACCAAATTTTTACCTGTCCTTCGGGATATGGCGATGGTATCTTACGAATCTTGACCATACAGGTAACAAGATCATACATCGATGCAGCAAGATTAGCGGAACACTTTCTTTCCCTCCCTTCCATCTTTCTATTAACGTATGGTGAGCAATCCGCTGACACTTGATTTTCATTTTCTTTCTTTCTTTTTCTCTGTATTTGAAACGTAGAACGAAGGGAAGAGCGTATATCAGATTGGAGAAATTTCAGTAATAAGAAATCCAAAAAGAGCAAGAAAAACGCTCATGTACTTGGCTAGAAAGCAATAAAATACCATGGTCATTTAGAGCAAGTGACGCTATGTTTCCTCTCCTTCTCAGAGTAGACTACCTTCTGATATATGAACAACATCTACATTGGCCATCACTGAATTGAAGTGATTTGCACAATAAGATCTAACTGTACTTGTACGTAAAAACCCAAATTTCTGTAATATTGTTGTTATCCTCATACCATGAGCTTGGGTCGTAATTTCATGCATTTATAACGTTTACGTACATCATATCGATCATTACATTTCGTTAATATCGTGAGATCGTTCTAAGTTTGAGTATTATTCTTGTTAAAATCTGCAACATAAAAGTCACAAAAGACTAAGCTCTACCCAAACCAATTGTACCACCACTTTGTAAGATATTTTCAACTTGGTCTACCGTTACAAACCAACTTGTACCTTTACCTCCTGGTTTACTGGTAGAAGTTGATATAGGATACTTGAATTTACCTATAAAAGTATGTTTACCTGAGAATACATGTAAATGTAGATGAGGTACTGAAGAAAAAGGTGGAATATGAAAACCCATTTTTGTCGGTATTGATGACGTTGTTGGCGATGTTGTAGGTTTAGTAGGGATCAAGTCATTCGCTAATAATCTCATTGATTGAACTGAACAAACAATGAGATAAGTTATCAAATATCTTTCGATTAATCAAAATGGACAGAAGGACAAAGGAGAAGAGACTTTTGTTGGATAAGACATACTAAGTGGTATATGTTCTTTTCTCAATTGTTCAACAGAAGAAACTGTATGGTTTCGAGGAATAATCAATAAATGAATATCGGCTCTAGGCGTTCTATCGTGAAACGCAATCAATCGGTTGTCCTTTTGAGAATCAAATCGGAATAATCAGTTAATGTCCAAGTTAGTGGTGTTGGCGATAAAATTGATCTCTTCAAAAGTTAGATCTAATTGCCAAGAAGAAGACAATTTAATTGCTCACCTCGTAAATTACATTAAAACCTTTATCTTTCGATACATCACAGAATATACATTGTTTTGATAATTTATCATTAATATTGTTTCCATTCGATCGTAATAACAATGAATCAGAATCTTCAATTGTAGTTGAATTAGATTTGGTTGGAGAACATGAAAAGAACTTGGGCATTGCTTGATCAGTTAAGGTTATCTATGAATAGGAATTGATGATAATCAATAACGAAAAAAGACTTCAAATTTCGAGATACGCTTAACTTCACACTGTATAAAATGGGTAAGCAATTTTACCTTCTTCTACCATAATTCGGCAATAAGTTGCCGGAAAATACGGCTTTTGAATACTAGACTGTTAGCTGTTGATTTTAATCTTCGACGTCATGTTGGTGGAGGACGTCCATTAACTCAAAGAGAAGATGAAAGTGAATATGGGATGGATAGATAGATGTCTTTAGTGCTTCTCCATATCGTAAAAGACATCAGGTTATAGGAGGACCGAACAATACCACCACTATCTGCTTCGATTCAGATATCTTTTTCCTCTTTTTACTTCATGTATCCTTCCTCAATAAGGAATAGATATTTCAATACTATCCTAAACACACATTCGTCAATCCGATCGATAAATTTTAGAAAATCAACAAATATCATGCCTGAAAATTATTACAAACAAATGCATAAACATAGACCATTCAAAGGTAAGCTAATCGTCTAATATCATCAGCATCAGCATAAGTCTCTCCTCCCATACGACTTTCAAAGTCAAGATTATGGCTATATCAATTCGGGTATCTGAACGGAGGTGATTGAGATGTTGTGTATTCGCGAGGGATCATATTGCTAGTATGGATAGACTGCTAAATTTCACATTATTACCTTCATTTGTGTTTTTCTTTCCTGATTAGAGGTTGAAGCTGAAAGAGAAGATTTCGATCAATCAATTCAACCGAAAACTACAAAAGTACCAGATCCAGATTTTAAGCCTGGACAAGGACTGAATAACCTTGTGAGTAAAAGTGAATAAATTTTCACCCGTATATAAGCTTGACTCACTAACTCAACCTTCATGAATCAGCCTTATTCTAAGGATTTCACTCCTAAGCAAGATGGATTCAAAGCTATTATACCTGAAAATGAAGAAAAATCTAATATTTACAAAGTATGTTATAGTCATATGTCTCATGTGAAAAGATCCCTTCGACTGTATAGCTAAATGCTTTACATTTCCCAATTTCATAAAGATGATGATCTCTGGTATAGTAAGTGATTAATGCGACTGATGTCTTCACACCAATTTGATCTATCTTACTAATGTCTTCATTGTAGACACCTAGACCGATCGCATTTGTATCTACTTTAGATGAAAATGGAAAACCCAATGTGAGTACTTCCCTACTCCTGCTCAGATGTCCTGAATTTGGGATGTTTTCCAAGTTATCAAAATTGATAAATCGACCAATGTGTCATCACAAAAACAGCTCGCACCAATGTCATATTTCAATGCATGTGGACATAATCCACCGATAATTATGGTAAGTGTTACAGCAGGTAAACATGAAGATGGATGGAAAGGTAAGTTATAACCAATCATCATGAGACAAACTGATTCGATTGAATTGTAGATACAAATCATAATATCAAAACAAACAAAGAATTTTGCGTTTCAATTATCTCAGAAACTTTTTTAGAAGCTGCAAATTATACTGCAATCGACGCACCACCTGAAGTTGACGAATGGGCTTTGTCAGGTTTAACTCAAAGATCTTCAGAGTAAGTATGAATTAAATCTCGATTTGAGTTATTCCTTTCAGTGTTCTCTCAAATCGATTAACTAATTTATCGAATGAATAACCTTATAATCGTGACTTACATGTAGGACTGTTAAACCACCACATGTAGCTGAATCTGGATTTTCAATGGAATGTACTTTAGAACATTTTCATGAAGTTATAGGTGATAACGGTAAACCAAGTCATAGTGTGATTCTAGGTAGAGTTAAGAGGTTCCAAGTGGTAAGTTTCTCTTTGGGATTTCAATCATGATCAAACACATACCATATATTATTGTGATGGTCAGTCCTAACTTACTAGATACTGTTTAATTGCTACTATTGTAGAAAGAATTCGTTTTAGATCCAAATGATCCATTCAAAGTCTTGACTGAAAAGCTAAGACCAATAGGTAGATTAGGTGGCATAACATATTCGAGAACTACTCAGTGAGTTCATTCCTATCACACCAGAAGAGATACCTGCATGGTCAACTGCATGATCAATATAATCGATTACTAACATTGTAATTCTATTCTGTTAAGAATGGTCGAAATTCCTCGTCCAGTATGGGATCAAGTCAAAGATACGCCTGAGGTGAAACAAGCTTTAGAACAAGGTGCCAAGAAGGTATAAGGGATTATATTGTTTTAAATACATTGCCGCAGGAGGTTCTTAGAGAATTCATGTAGATCATTTAGCGTAATTCTCAGCAATTGTCGTGAGGAGATGTTGAGCGATATATATTTTATATACATGTCTATGCCGATAGGTATTGTACACAATTGTCGATATCTTTTAGATATGCTATGCAGGGTATGATAATGCGAATTATTGTGATAGACTACTAGAATGACTAATCTCTCCGTCTTGCTGGTCCAAACCTTGTCTAAAAATTAAAGCAAATTTCGTACAAATAATCAGCTACATCATCTCTCCAAGCCAGGAATCGCAATCTTCATCAAATGAGCTAATGAGCTGATAACTTACCAACGATACTTCTCTTACGGTATATCTTTCAAGTAGGTCTCTGAAGTTGACTTTACTGGAATCTAAATGACCATTATCCAATTTACATGTTTTATTGAAAGATGCTAAAGATGGTATAGTGACATAGACCGCTATAACAGTCTAAATAAAAATCATGCATTGGAAAAGGAACAGTTACTGATTAGCTCTCTAATTCAATGATCAACTCGACATTACAAAGGCAAAAGCTCACCTTTTGTACCAGAGCATTTACACGCATGATTGTGTTGATCCATTTCCAACTTAGTCTATCATCATACCAATCTTCATTTCCATATGGTGATGTTAATTTATCTGAAGGATCTTCGTAGACTGGTATGACTATACAAGCGAAACTGCATATCACCGCCGAAATAATGATCAGGTCAGTATTCGTGCATACGTTAATTCCATGACGTGAATGAGAAAACTTATGATTTTCTGTTGAATGGAAAAAGGTGTTTTCAATTGTAGAACATAATCAAAAATAAACTTACGCAGAATGACTAAAAGCAGGACCTCTCCTATATAATAACCAATCACAACAGAACTTTATACCATCTTTAACTACCCAACCTAATGATCTATAATGATGATATGCTATATAAGATACTAATGTTGGATCATCAGGTAACATTGGTGTAGGGGTCGATAAGGGATTAGATAGCGATAATGTTGCAGGAGGTGTAAGGAGTAATGCAAGAATTGCAGGACCATTTGGAACGTATGTTTGCTATAAGTCAAGAAAGTTAGAAATAGCGTGCTAAGAACAATTAATGCTTTATACCAAGATTGAGAATGAAACTCACAGTGTTAGGATCGAATACTTTCAAAACACCTAAACCCAAAGTTAAGAATAAAGCTTCTTCTAAACTCAATTGTAGATGTTCCATTTCTTCTACTAAATTTTCATCGAAGAGATCTTCTTCCTCTACTTCTTCCTCTTGTTCATCACCATCATTCTGAATTATATTCGTTTGTATAGGTTGAGAAGAAAGCTGAGATTGAGATTGAGATATTGGAGGTACAGATTCATTGGGGCTTGGATTCGAAGCTCCTTCTTGATTAGTTTCTGCAGCTGGCGTTGTTGATGGCGGAGGTGGACGTCTTTTGAAAGCTTTTCTACCTCTATTACGATTTTGATCTGGTCTAGTTGGTCTAACTAAGAAAGTTTGAGGGGTCAAGTTCATTGGATCTATTATTGGATTTTCTGTTGTAGTTGTAGTTGTTGATGTTGAAGGTGTAGGTGAAGTTGACTGAATTTGAATATCTATATTCATACTGTCATCCCCTTCTTGTATTGCATTATCATCATCATCATCAATATCGTTTATCTCTATTGTCTGACTAAGTGGTGAAAGTGAAGAAGGTAGATTTTGTTGTTGTTGAACGGAAGAAGTCAAAACCTTTTCAGCTTGTTTAGCAGCATCTAACATTGCAGCAGCTCTATCAATTTTAAATTGTTTTCTTGCTAATCTACGCTGTTCTCTCATTTGTTCTGCGGCAAGAGCTATAATATTATCAATGGTAGATTATGATCAGCTCGCTATCATTGCATCATGACTGAATAACTGTATAATTGTTTAAATGATAAATAGAGCAGAAAGGTTTGTGATCAGGAATAAAGAAGAAGAAGGTTAAAAGTCATCATTCTTTTGTTTTGAAAAAAGTGAGACTGTTGAGCTTGTTAAGTTTATTCATCATTGAAATGAGATTGCGATAGTAGTGATAGATTGTTGGATGAAGGGGAGGATGGTATGAAATTGATAATGATCATGAAAGGTATATCTTCTCATAAAGAGAAACTTTAAAAGTCATACTCACTTGCACCACCTTTTAACAAATCCAATCTTCTTTCTTTCCAAGAAGGTTCACTTCTACTTAAACTACCTTTACCAAAAAAACCTTTTTGAAATATGACTTGTTTTGAATATGCATCTTCAATCCAAATTGATCTTGTGATTGGATCAAATATACCTATACAATTCGGTATTTCAATTTGATTTGATGACGACGATGAGAATCCTAGTTTAGGTATATAAGTCGAAAGTATAGAATCTTTTGAAGAGGAAGAGGAAGAAGAAGATTTTGATGTTGTTGTAGTAGAAGAAGAAGAAGATGATGAAGAAGGTCCATTGAATAAGATAGGTAGAGGATTAGCATATTTCTTTTGATTTGCTAAATGTCTTAATCTAGCTGCATTTTTACCATTATTGTTATTATTTGGGTTGCTAGGAACGGCTGATCTAGATGGCGTAGAAGGTCCAGCAATTGGCGAAGAAATCTCGGTCATGGCCCAAGCTGCACAATAAAAAAAAGGTGATAGGTGATATCAAATACAATTGAGAGTTAAACGATTATTGGAGAATAAGAGATAGTTTGGAAGATGTAGTTCAACCCTTGACATGAATTAGTTCAGCTTCGAAACTGACAATCCTCCTGCAATAATTTTCCCTCGGTGGAGGCAGGTGAAAAAGTAAGACTTTTAGGTTCAAAAGAATTAACCAAGTCGTTTATTGCTGGGAGATAAAATCTGAACTGCAAAGTATAAGCTCACAAGTCACTCATGTTCATTATGCAGGAGGTATGGGTTCATATAACTAGGCGGACCATTTGATAAGTCAATCATTTTCAAGCGCAGTAAGCGATAGTTCCTCCTCGGTCTGTCCGCTCATTCGTTCCACCTTTTGAAATGCCAAACGGTTGTGGTTAACCACTGATGTTGATTAGTGATTATCTGACCAGTCAATGGTATGATATGCAGCTATCTCAAGCACAAACTGATAGGAAGAAATTGTACCCAGTAAATGCTCACACCCCCTTACCTGTCTACCTTCTCGTCCTTATCAGACTTTCCACAACTTCCATCCTTCACTTTGCACTCCCACTTGTGCAAATACCAAAATTCAGAATCATGGCTAAAAGGTGTATTGTTGGAACGTAAGATGATCTCATGACCAAATGTATGAATGTATGTAAGAAAACCGAAATAAACTAAAATGATAAACAATCATAATCCCTTTTAATCAAACCTTTTTATATGATTTCTAAAAGAATAGTTTACTCTTCATCGGCTTCTTCCTCTTCCTCTTCTTCTTCATCTTCTTCCTCTTCCTCATCTTCTTCTTCTCGTTCAGCTTCAAGAACAGCGGTAGCAATTCGGTCAAGATCTCGCCTAAAAGAGTGGAAGAAATCAAATCAGTATAAAATCTTAAATTTCAACAATAGATCATGCCAAGTAAACGTATGAAAATGCACATGACTATATGTGATGTTAAAAGAGTTTGGTTGTGATGATAAAAAATGTTTGGTTGGATTGAAGAAAAAAACCCTCAACTCACATGCCGTCTTGTGAGATTCTTCTACCACCATCTGGGTGAGCTTCAAGTACACCAATTTTTTCAAGTGATTGAACTACGTTTCTTTGTACACCAGTAGCTGAATCTCTGTGGTGAGATCTTCTTGTACCTCTTCGGTTTGATGTACCGTGCAATTTAGCAAGAGCACCTACACCAACATGTTTTCTAAGGTAAATGTGTCGAGCAACGGCGGCTAGTCAAGATTATAGAAATTAGTATACAATTCACCGTTTATTATTCTAGAAATGTTCTCCGTATTTCAAGAATCTGATCTAGAGATAATCTTATTCTACATTCTACATTCTATTGATATTCTCATTATCTTCCCGCAAAGTTTTCTTCTTTCTCGTTCCGTATTCTTTATTCTAATGTACGACTGAATATCTTAACAAAATCAAACTCACCAGCTCGAACGTAGTACCAATCAGGATCATAAGGAGCTAATTCTTTTTGGGCACCGGTTTTAACGATATCGACCCATGTTGGGATCTCGAGTTTACCGGATCTTTTAAGATGGGAAGAGTAAGCCTTGATGAAGGACTCGGCACTGTTGTTGTAATGTCGTTATTGTAGGTTGATTTGCATGATTATAGTTAAAGTTGATATAGCAATGATAGTAAATGAAAAACGTTGAATCAGCATTTCGCCCTTATACGGATCTATCTTTCACACCATCTCCATATATAACCATTCTATAGCATTTCCCTCAATAACGAGCTTCCTATGAATTCTGTGGGCCACATTTCGAATTGTCGTTGGTCTTTGATTGTCGATGGGTGATGATTCAAATTTGCTGTACTTCATTATCCATTGCTCCTTTCTTCACTTCTCCATGGGTATCCATCTGATCTTTCTTGTCCATCCTAATATGCTGATGAGATTGTCGACTTACCTGATGTCTCGTACACCTGGCATTTTGAATTTTGATGGATGAAGAAGAAGGGATAAGGGTGATTCTGAGTTATTTTAACAAACAGCCAACTTGTGCTAATGCAAGGCCAACGATTCCACGAACGGTAGCTATCCTGAGAATGTGAGTGTGAGGGAGAGCAGAAGCTAGAGTCCAATGCCATGCAAATGCATCACAGCCAGATAGCAAAGGAGGCAGCATCAACGAGTGTTGTCAAACAGAACAACCGCTCACAGTAGTGAGGAGTCAGAAGGTCACACCGTAGCTGCATACACGACAGTGGCAGATGGTTTTGCGGAGGAGGGACGTCGGAGTTAAGAACAAATGTTAAGCGATATCAGCGATTTGACGAAACTTGCAGACCACCTTTATTTGGTTAACCTATTTAAGTGATTCAAGCTTTCCACTTCGGCGGCGACACCCGATAACTATTCAGGGTGGCAAAAAGATGGGAGGTTTGAAGATTTCTTTGTTATTGATCTTTGACTTTTGGGACTTTACCGAACGATCAGATTACCACTAAGTTAGTTGGACATCATTAGCAAACCTGTTAAGAACAGCGCCGAACAACATCTTGACCTCCTGTAACATTGAAAGGACCATTAGACAAACGGATCGGAATAATTGATTCTCTGAAACACGTTGCAACATGTATGTATAATCTAACGCTTGATTCTATGACAAGCCTAGAAGCTAATTCACTATCACATCTTCAGGTCTCGTCTAATATTTCTGAATTTACCCTCATCAATTCAACCTGACTCATTCAAATTATCATTATCAAAACCTAAATCATTATCATCATGTACAATAACTGATTTAAAATTAGTACCTAAAAGGAGATTCGCTTTTGTTGGATATAAAAAAGAAGATGAAGCTCAAAAAGTTAAAGATTGGTTTGATGGTTCTTTCGAATTTGGTGGTGGGAAAGTAAAAGTTGATTTCGTTAGAGATGATGTGAGTTATTTGCATCTTCCAATGTCTTTAGTCAATATGATACTGCACTAGAGGTTATTGTATTGACGATTCATCATTAAAAATTTAATAGCCACTTGCACCTAAACCACCTAAAGAATCAAAATCAAAATCAACCAAACCAATCGATGGAAGCGATGAATCACAACCAACAGCGGGGCCTTCAAAGAGATTACAAGAATTTATGGATGTTATGAAAGGTGGTGATCCATCTTCATCAACTTCAACAACAGCGCCAACCATGAATACAAATGCAGTACCTGGAGAACAAGGCTGGATAGCCGATGGACAAATAACGAAAACAGAAAAAAGTAAAAAAGGTAAAGAGAAATCAATTGAGCCGGAAGAAGGATCTATTGTGAATGGTCTAGAAGGTGAAGATGACGACGCTGCTTGGATGAGAAGGAGACAGAATGCACAAATACAAGGAGAAGGGGAGTCTTCTGTAAGTATCCTTAAATTACCCATTGGATATAATGATCGTTTGATTAAGCTAATATATACTGTATATGTAGACATCCATTTCTAAACCGGACGAAGATTTGATATTATCTACAGGAAGATTATTTATAAGAAATTTAGCATTTATAGTTACATCATCTGAATTAAAAGAACATTTTGAAAGATTTGGTAAAATTGATGAAATTCATTTACCTATATCATCAACTACTGGAGAACCATTAGGTACAGCATTCATACAATTCCACCAAACTGAAGATGCATTGAAAGCGTATAAAGTATTAGATAAATCCACATTCCAAGGTAGATTATTACATATTTTACCTGGTAGGTCAAAACCTGGTCAAATTTCCTCTGTAGGAACGACAATAGATGGAAAAGTTTTAGGTAAAAAAGATGAATTGAAAGGTGAAATTAAAAGAAATGTAGATGAAAAGAGAAAGGAAGAAAGTAGAAAAGGTGTTAATTGGGCTACTTTATATATGAATGTGGGTGATAAATGCCGATACAAGGAATAATCTTATGAAATGAGAGTTTAAGCTGACCATTTGGTACTCCATACTATCTAGAGTGACGCAGTGGCAGCATCAGTAGCTAGTAGAATGGGAATTAATAAATCTGAATTATTAAATAGTGAATCTGGTAATTCAGCTGTTAAATTAGCTTTAGCAGAAACTACTGTAATAGAAGAAACGAAAAAATATTTTGAAAATGCAGGTATAAATTTAGATTCATTGAAACCTAAAGTACCTAGATCACAAACTATAATATTAGTTAAAAATATTCCATTTGGTACATCGATTCAAACTTTAACAGATTTATTTTCACAATTTGGTGGTAGTGGTTCTTTAAAAAGAGTTTTATTACCTCCTTCAGGTACTTTGGGTGTAATTGAATTTGAAAATCCACAAGAATCAAATAAAGCTTTTAAATCTTTATCTTATAGAAGATTAGGTAATTCTGTTATTTATTTAGAAAAAGGTCCAATAAATATGTTTAAAGAAGGTCAAAATTATGATCCAAAAGATAAACCAATATCGACTTTAGAAAGAGAATTACAAGAACAAAAAGCTTTAATGGATAGATTTAATGAAATCAACGGTAATGGTGATGGTGGTGATAATAATCAAAATCAAGATCAAAATAAATTAAAAGGTAACGAAATGATTAGAGAAGTTGCAGATGAAAATGATGAAAGTGGATCAACGTTATTCTTGAAAAATTTGAATTTTTCAACAACAACAGAAAAATTAAATAGTGTTTTAAAAAATTTACCTGGATTTTCATTTTGTAGAGTTCAAATTAAAAATGATCCAAAAAGACCAAATGAAAAATTATCAATGGGATATGGATTTGTTGGATTTAAAACTAAAAAAGAAGCTGAAAAGGGATTAAAAGTTTTAGAAAATTTTGAAATTGATAATAAAATTTTACAAGTTAAATTTGCACAAAGAGGTTCTGATGAAGATGATCGTCGTGATAATCGTCAAAATAAAGATAATAGTGATGCTTTAGAAGGAGGAGGTAAAACGAAATCAACAAAATTATTAGTTAAAAATTTACCATTTGAAATTTCAAAGAAAGAAGTTAGAGAATTATTTAGTTCATATGGACAAGTAAAATCATTAAGATTACCACGTAAATCAATTCCATCATCAAATGGATCAAATTCAACAAGAGGTTTTGCTTTTTTAGAATTTACTACACATACAGAAGCTTTGAGAGCAAAAGAATCTTTAAAACATACACATTTATTAGGTAGACATTTAGTTTTAGAATGGGCAAAACAAAATGATGATGTTGATTTAACTGATTTAAGAGAAAAAGTTGGTAGAGATGTTAAATTTTTATCAGATGATCAAGGTGGTAGACAAGGTAAGAGAAGAAAATTGGATTTCTCTGCTGGAGCGGGAGCTAGTGAAGATATGGATGGATTGGATATGGAGTAGAGTAATAGATGGAGATTGAATCATGGTATACTGATATGAACCGCGATATTCAATATATATGATAGTTTTTATTGTAATGCATAATTATGATTGTTTGCTACATGAAGATTTATTTGAATTGTTTTCTTATATTACTATAATTATACTTGTATTAGACTTATATGCTACTACTGCTACTACTACCGCTACTGAATGTCATTTCATTTCATATTCTATTTGTTCTCTTTTGAAGTATTTAATGGAGTTTCACTTCCTTTTTCACCTTGTTTACCTGGTGAATGTGAATATTCAGGATTTGCTGAAGATCGATTTGTGAAATCTTTACCGGACTGATTAATATTCAAGCACTTTTATGAGCATATGTCCTAATGACACAGCATTTATTCAAAATCAAATTACTCACCTCGTTTTCTACTTGTTTAGCGGCTGTTTCAGGATTAGCGTCTTTGTTGAATGCTGCATCTGTGTGAGCTACATCGTCTGTCTATAAAATGGGATCGAAATATCAGCATTTGTAATATATTATAGCCATCCATTGACCGTTATACATAGGTTTGATTCTACCGCGAGAACCGAGATAGTCTCAGAAAGTAATAGCATGACCATAGGAAATCAGACTCACTCCTGCACCTGTTGAACCAGCTTCATCAGAATATAATTCTTTTTGACCTTTATCACTTGCGTAACCTCTTATTTGTTGTCCATTGTAAGCTGAAGCTGATCTAATTGATAAATTTGATATTGTTCTAGTTTGTCTAATTCTTGATGGTCCTGCTACAGATGCGGTAAAAGTTGATAATTCAACTGGTACTGGACCTGTTGTAGGTGGAATTAATGGTGTTCGGAATAAAATTGAAAGTGTTCTTTTGGTTGAGTGAAACATTATGATTTTGTGTTTGATGCGAGATAGGTTAGTTGTGAATATATACGTTGGATGTTTGTGTATTGATTGATAAATGGGTAGAATTGATAAATACAACTGTTGAAGAGCTTTGTTATATATATATAACTTGATTTGCCTCCTGACGATTAATAATGGAGTTCAAGGACTACAATCACATTGATCTCAGACTGGTGATCACCCACTTGTAAAGGCCGTATTCGGATAATCAATTATATTTAATCCAATTTGAGCTAATTGACGTCATTCCCATCATACGTGCAATCTGAGTGTGGCATCAAAGGCAAAGTGGAGATCACCGGTTAATCAACTAGAAGTGAGACACGCGTCAAAAGCAAAAGTCTAAAAACCGCTCGGATTTTCGCGATATGCAAATGATAATAGCCAAGCAACGAGCTTTCTTGACGTTGAGAAAGTGTAGTTAGAATATACGTATATTACCTATCAACATTGCTTCGTTATATAGATAAACATCGACTATTACAACAGTCATCCCAAGAACAGCATCTCACAGTTCGCGATGATATCAAGGCGTTCTTTATTAGCCGTAGCAACTTTATTAGCTTTTTCAGCTGTAGTTTTGGGTAAATCAGAAAAAGTAAGCTAGAGAGGGAGCATTGGGTGAAAGCTATCAGCGTTGTCAAGCATTATCGAGAAACTCAGTGAAATACTGATATGACTTCAATGTATTTGGTAGGCTCAAGAATTCTTCCATGCACCACCTACACATCATTCTGGTGAACATCATGGTACATCAATGAAAAAGCTATTTTCAGCTTTATTCCCTTTCGAAAGTCCTGCTTATAACTCTAGTGAGTTTTGGCAATCACTCTTGGCATAACACTTGCTGTGGTCATACTGACAATACTGATGAATAAATAGTCCTAGCTACATTCTACATATCTTCGTAAGTATTGGTATATCCAAATCGTGAGGTGAACCAACGAACAAAGCTTACTTCAAGATCATTTGAACTTCCCAGTATACCAAACTTCATTTTATTAGCTGTACCAGCAACATTAGAACCATCATCTTTGAATACAATGATAGCTTTTGCTACAGGTGGATTGTTAGGTGATGTATTTTTACATCTAGTACCTCATTCCTTCTTTGGTGAAGGTCATTCAGAAGATGGTTGTTCAGGGAGATCAGTTATTGTAGAAGAAAAGAGAAATATTGTTATTGGGTAAGTGAAGATACCATGGTTGAAGCCTTATCGCTTGATTGGAAGTTGGACTCAGAGCTTACTGTTGGCAAATTTATGCCTGAAGAGGAGCAATCTTCCTTGGTTTCGCAGCTTTTTTCGTTTTAGATAAAACAATGAGAGTTTTAAATTATTCTGCGGGAAATGAACCGCATTCCCACTCTCACTCTCATAGCCATTCTCATGGTCATTCACATGGTATTGAAAATTCAGAATCAACAGGAAAATCAACTTCAACATCATTATCATCATCAACTAGTAACGAATTAAAACAACGTAAATTACCTTCAGATGTAACTTCGATTGAACCTAAAGCACCTACAACAAAAGAAAACAATAAAAAAGAAGTCAACCAATCTTTAAAATTATCAGCATACTTGAATTTGTTTGGTGATTTTACACATAATATTACAGATGGATTAGCAATGGCAGCTAGTTTTTATTCTTCACCAGCTTTAGGTGCGGTAACTACTATAGCTACTTTTTGTCATGAAATTCCACATGAAGTGAGTTGTAACATATCTTTTCGCCCATCATTATACAAAAAGACTGATAGAATTATTGACAAATGCTGATTATTTGTTTTGTTTAATTGGGTAGATTGCTGATTATTCAATTTTGATCAAATCTGGGTTTACAAAATCACAAGCTATGGGATCACAGTTCTTTACTGCTGTAGGTGCATTCGTCGGTACATTTTTAGGTATTTGGATAGCAGAAACTTCAGGTACAGGAAATAAAGAAATCGTGATTGAAGTTGGACAAGGTTTGTTTGGCACTTCTGTCGGTGCTGGCGAATTAGTTATTCCTATGACTGCTGGAGGTAAGTTCTACATCCTTCTTACACACCTATCGTATCAATCTTGGTATAGTCCCAATATGTGGATTAAAATTGATGATTGTTTTCTATGATAAAAGGTTTCTTATACATCGCAAGTGTTAGTGTAATCCCAGAGTTGCTAGAAGAGTCAAAGAGTGCCAAACAAGCTTTGAAAGAGGTGAGTCCATAGTGTTCTGCTCAGCTATATAGTTGTTTCATTACTGATGTACAAATATATAGTACGCTGCTATGGCATTCGGTGTGTTTTGTATGGTAAGTGATTCTTGGAATTGATCGGACCCCACCGCGAGGCACAGATACAATGACCCCCTTGTTCCGTGATAGTTGATTGATCTAATGTTTGTTTTTACACCTTTTAGGCTGTCATTGCATGGAATGAGTAGAGTAGTTACAGTAGAGCAGTAGAGCAGTATAGATGAGAATGTAAAAGGTTTAGAGTATATACATATCACCATACTCAGACTTGTCCAAATGCACTGCAACACGTTTGCAGTAATAGCAATGATGTTTGTTTTGCATCCTATTCGCGTCTTTGTTCGTTTTCCCCAAAGATGTGATCGGGACATGAGAGATGTGCATGTGTCGTCATCATGCCTTGTGAGAAATGTTTACACTTTTATAATTATTGTTCAAAATTGAAAATTGCCACATTTGGGTCCAGATCTTTCGAAACCCTTGATTACTACTTTTTTGATCTTATGAAAATCCCACGAGAAACAACCAAGTAAGCATACAAACATTTTAATCGTCATCCTTTTTCTCTTTATTTATTTGTACATTCCATTCCGTTTGTTTACATCTACATCTACTAACTAGACAACATCAACTATAGTAGTCGCGTTTGACATACATATCACTGTTGTGTATTGTAGGAGATTTGTGCATACATACAATTTTAGGAAGAATTCATCTAAACAGAATATTCATATATAATCGATCAACTCGAACTAACTACCTTGGAACAGTAGAATTTAGACAATGAGTTCAACAGATAAACATCACGCTACCTTCTCTTGGGGTGCAGGAGCGCAAACTGTAAGTGGATCTCAGCAATAATTCTAGATGCAGATTGAAAATTAGAATTCATCCAAACTAGAAAGATATCTTAGTACAAAGGAACAGGATGTTAGCTCTTGTAGTTGTTTACAGGGATTTTTTGCTAATTTTTTTATCTTCGATTTTCTCGTTTCTTCCTGCTTATAACCTGAAAATATATATATATATATCAATAACGAAAAACATATATACGTGACATCGATAATAGGTCAACATCGCAGGAAACTTCAACAACTGGTCAGCAGATGCTACACCTTTAGAAAAACAAGCAGATGGTAGTTTCACCGCTCAAGTACCTTTACCTTGGGGTGAAAAACAAGCTTTCAAATATGTAGTCGATGGTGGTGAGTAAGACTTCATAAGATAGATTGTTGTGATTTATACTGAATGATACCCTTTCCTTGTGTATAGAATGGAAAGTAAGGGAGGATGAAGCTAAAGAATGGGGTGAGTATCCTGTATGAAGAGATAGTTTAATCATTCACATTGCACATACTTATATTCATCCTTCCAACTATAGATGCCGCTGGAAATATGAACAACGTTTACACTGCACCACCCCCACCTGTATCGACAAGTCACGAACCTGCTCATCATCAATCTCATGCTCCTTCTGCTGCAGCTGTTTCACAAGCAGCACCAACACCAGCACCAGCCTCAACAGAAAAAACAGCTAAACCAACTGAAGAAGATAAACCATCTGAACGATCCACCGGTTTTTCATCCTCTGCTGCTAGTGCAGGACCTGTACCAGCTGCCGTACCAGCTAAGAATGTCAAAGATACACCTGCACCAACATCATCAACATCGGCAAAAACTGAACCTGAAACTTTAATAGCTTCTTCCGCTCCTGGTGCTGCTTCTTCTTCCCCAAAATCATCATCTGGTCTTGCTGCTTTCAATTTAGGTAGTCCAGCTTTCCCAACTAGTCAAAAACCAAAATCAACTTCAACGAACGAAACCGTAATTGCCCCAGCTACAACCTCAACCACCACTACTACCGCTCCTTCAGCTACCACTTCTGCCCCTGCCGTTACTGTACCTGCTGAGCCAGTTGTACCTGCCTCAACAACCGATGCTCAGATTCCAGCTCCAGCTGCTGCTAAAGCAAATGCTACACCTTTGGCTGAAGAACCAATCGCAGTTCAAATTGAAAAAGTAGCTAAACAAGCAAATATTGGTGAAGCTCCTCAACCAGGTACAGAAGAACATGGTATCGCAGAAAAAGCTTCAGATTTCGCTGCTGGTGCTCTTGCTGCCATTGGCGCTGTAGTTGGAAATGCTGCTGTCGCTGTAGAAAACTTCACTGGTGTAGATCTCGGTCATGCTCCTGTAAGTGATCTAGATTCCATATTGCAAGTCGGCATAACTGATACCCTACGCACTACCATAGATCTCAGTCGAAGAAGCCAAAGCCCAAGGTATTGATATTAAGACACTCGACAAAGTTGATGCTCCTACCGATACTGTAGCCCCTGTCGGTACTGCCCCACCAGCTTCAGCTGTCGATGCTCTTCAAGAAAAAGTTGATGCATTGAAGGTTGGTACTTCAGCATCAACTTCAACAGATACTACCGGTATTTCTGCTGTACCTTTACCAAAGACTGCTGAACCAAAAAGTAAGTGATCCTGTGTTCAACTTTTAAACGTGTGTCGAGCTTCTAAGCTAATCATGAATAAAACCCAATTAGCATCTCTCCCTCCACCTGGAACAGTAAACTTGAACCAACCTGAACCAGAGAAAAAACCTGAACATGATATTCCAGCCCAACACGAAACAGTTGAAAACCATCAATCAGTTCCCCAACCAATCATAACCACTATATCAGATAAAGATCCTAAAAAAGATAGAACAGCGGCATCAACTTCAATCGATGATACAGCAGGTACAAAACCGATCGGAGCTAATCCTGGTGTATCAGCTAAAGCTGAAAAAGAAATTGCTGAAAGAGATCCAGCAAGAACTGCTGCTGCTTCTGATAGTCCTTTATCTGAACCTAAAGTTGCACCTGATGCTCCTGCTACAAACACCTCGAAAGGAAAAGATCAAAGTAAAAATGTTGATAAATTGACTCCAGAACCTCAAGCTAAATCAGCATCTTCCTCTATCCCACAGTCAACTTCAAGTTCAACTCCTCAATCTGCTTCAACTGTACCAGCTTCAGCTTCAGCTACTCAAACACATGCTACTCCAGCTGCCTCAGCTGCTCCAGCAACTGCTACCGTTCCACCAGTACACCCAAGTCCTGTTGCACCTTCAACACCAGCCAAAGTCGCTCCAGCTACACCAGCTAAAGATGTTACAGCTACTCCAGCTTCAATCTCTTCTACACCAGCTTCTACACCAGCTAAATCAACTCACACTAAAGAACAAACAACTGATTCAGATATCAGAAAGAGAAAATCTAGTTTCTTCCATAAAGTGAGTCATTGAGTTTTGATCTTGAACCATAAATTATTCATATTCTGATCGCTTTTCTATCTATCTGTTTCTATAGGTCAAACATGCTTTCTCAAGTAAAGATAAATCTAAATAGATGGGTATAATGCGTCGTCTCACGCAACCTTGTATGGCTTTGTCTTAGAATCTCGATTTCATATACCCCAATAATAATTAAAATATCATAATATAAGTTATACAATCTTTAATTTAATATCGATTCTTCTTCTTTCTTTCTTATGGATTTCAGGATTTTCTATTTTCTCTTTCTTCTTCTTCTTCCAATTTTAATTCTATTCAAACTTGTCCCTTTTCTTTTTATTGTGATTCCCTTTTATCTAGATGAAATAGTCTTTTCCTATAGATCTTAATGGAAATGAGGGTCTTAAAGGTATGCATTTGTTAATGTTAGCGAAAACCTAAATATGTCTTGTCTTTCGAAAACAAAGATGAAGGGTCAAGCCAAGGAAAAGCGTGATCGAGTGGTTCTGGTCGATAATTTTTTTTTTAATGTCAGATGCATGAATATTTATACGAATGTATTGAATCTAATAAAAGTGGTCAAAATCCTAAATCACGAACCACTTTGATTCATGTTACGTTAATATCATAAGATCATAATAAGTCTATTTTAATATTTTCACAAACAAGAACTAAATATACTGTAAATGAAACTAGACTATACCAATTGATTCCTTTAAGAAACCATCTAATCTGAATTATCAGCAAGTCAAGTGCAAAATTCCACATATATAATATCTTTCATCACCAATAAGTGAAAAGATCTCTTGCTTCTCAAATGACGAGGCTATAGCAAAAGGCATCAAGTGAAAGTGAAAGAACTTTCCAAGAAGGTATGATCTAAAATCCGTACAAAAACATAAAGTCAAGTTAGTCATATAATCATCTGACCACATCCAGGATAGTTAAGTTGCCCATGTGAGAGCAACGACAAACTTACAATCAAAAGCTTTTTGATCTCCACTGATAGGTCTCTCTTGACCTTCTTGTACAGGTTCAGGATCAACTTCTTCAGGCATAACTTCAGATAAAAACCGAACTATTTCCTTAGGTAATTGAGCATATTGGAAGTCCAAATCTGTTATGTATGGCTATGAAAGATAGCAGACATCATCTTATATTAGTTCAATATGATCCTCAGACTTGCGATATTCAAATTCAACTGACCTTGTCACCCGCTATACCCCTAAATGCTTCTCTCAATTGTTCAGGTGAGGAGGCATCATCTTTCGTTAAATCGACCTACCAGATTATCGAATCAGAATGTAAGCCGATCACGTCCAAACAGCGACAGATTCGCCAGCTTACCAATAAATCAAGCCATGCCTCATAAGTGACTTGACCAAATTTCTGTTCTAATTCGTTATATATGATACCAATTTCCTCTTCAGCATAAACAATACCTAATGAAGCTAAAGCAGAATGCATTTCCCATACTCCCAAAGTCTACAAGTGCCATCATATGACATCAGCTAAAACCTCACAACTCGCAAAATAGCTCTGTATGGGTACACTTACATTAGTTTCTTCATAAGCGAAATGTTTAAAAGTCGCTTCGAACTCTTCTAATTTAGCTGGTGTCACGTTTGTATGTTGTGCAGAAACCATTTGATTATCCAAGAAAGCCAATTTCTTCTTCACTCCGCCTTCTACTAGCTCCAACTCGTATTCTAAGTCGTCGTAAGTGAGAACTGTATAATCGTTTTCATCCACTTTAGCTTCCAAACAACCATTGTTTAGATCGGAGATTGTGGTTGTCAGCGTTTGTTGAAGAGATGGTATAGTCGACGACAATTTAGCCAAAGTCTGTTTTTGATCCTACAACATTACATTAGCCTGTTGTCAAACAGGGTGAATGTCCTCCATAATATCAACTTACCGGCAATTGACCTCGCAAAGTGCCTATAGCTTGTTCAATCTGCTGTAATCTCAATACGAATTCTTCAGCTGCTTTAGCGAAACTCTTCCTTAACGCGTCTTTGATACTGAATCAATTGGCAGTTGGTGTCAGCTTCGAGCATGAACGTCAGGGTGAAGCGCTCAACTCACTCTCTGATGGTAGCATTTATAGCTCGACTCCTTCCAGTTTCAGCAACCAGGAACTCCTGCCATCTCTTCTCCAGATCTTCTAACCGTAAATCATGTCTAGGCTCCCAAGATTTTAACGAATATGTTCTGATTTTCGTTTGTATATTACTGTACAAAGCCGCCAATTCTTGACGTTCTTTCACATATCCTCGTTTCGTTGTCTTCTTATAATCGTTGAATCGAGTAAGGTGCGATATTGCTTCAGGGTATGTAGTGGATTGAGGAGTAACGGACCAGGAATGTAATGTGGAATCAAGCGACGAGAGTAAAGATGTCATACGTCGTTCGAAGTCGTTTTTGTTCGTCCTGAATGATCTGTTATCTAAACGTTCATCTCAAACAAAGGTGATTCAGCTCACCAAAGTCCCTGTATTAATTCTGCAAATTTTTCCACTCTTCTAGCTCCAGTATCAGCTTTTTCTGTTGTTTGTCGAGTTAGCTTGTAACACAGCCTACGTTCAATCTGTAGCTCACCTTCACTTGAAAACTTGTGGAAAAATTCCGCAACATAGGTCATAACCGATCTCTCATCTGGAACTTCTACATCACACAAATCTTTAACTTCGAGCAAACGCTAACCATGGGCGATATCAGCAAATACACCCTTATAGACAACGAGGATACTTGGCTAGTACTCACAGGTATACCTAATTTCTCCTCAGCAACTCTGAAGGCTAATTCCGTATTTCCTCTCTTATCGCTCTTATTCAAAGAATGGTAATCTAGTAGCTCAGGTCGATGACGATGTATCAAGGCGCACCTTAACAACATTTAGGCAATTAGCTAGGTGTTTTATATTGAAGGTATCGGTATGGCTTACAGTGCCAAACCATTCGCAAAACTAGATTTGAAATTCTGTATATCTACTTCAGGATTATAAGGTGTTGTTTTCCTTTGACACCATAAAAGCAAACCATCTTTTGCTGAAAGTCCTTCTTCGCTGTAATCCAAACGGATGGGGTTTAGCTTACGCTCAATCGTAGAAATACCAACGAGGATAACATACGTAATACTAGCTATTGTGAATCTCAGAATCAAAGTCCATATCTGGGAAAATGTTACCCTCATCAGTTCACCAATGAAATAGGCGCTTGAATTGATGTTTCGTGAAAAACTAACTTACCATACCCAATATCAACTTGAGATTACCATCAACAATATCTTCTGGACCGATGTTAGTCAACTTGATGTTTTTACCTCTAATAAAGTTCAATGCTTTAGCTGCATTTTCGCATTTTTGTACTCTCATTGTAGGTTTCTTGACATATCTTCCAAGTGATTCTTCTGACATAATTTCCTGTACGAAATGATGTTAGCTTTGGAACGGCATCCATCATGGTTGATAGTTGCACAGCTTACGAGTAGCTAAAGAGAGGAGATGAACTGATCAGCACACATTCCTTGCCCAACCATAGCATAGATACTTAATCAGTATGTATAGCGAGGATTCGGATTCCACTACCTACCTGGATGAGCTTGACACCATTCGAGAAATCCCTAACCAAGTCTATCATAGGATCAAGACCTTGACTTTCTAGTTGCTTATTTAGCCTATATATCATCTATGTTTAGCTATAACATTCGATCGTATCCTTTATAGTCAGCTATACTAACCATTTACAGAATGTCCTATACTACCAATATCAGCTACGTGATATTTCATACATGACCTATAAATTGTCTTACCTAGCTTGAATATCAGCCCATTCATACTCAGCTCCTCCCCCTCCCACGATTGGACTTCCAACAGTAGTTTTCGGACTTCCGATGGTTGTTCTCGGACTTCCAGGTTGTCCAATACCATAATTATTATAACCATTTCCACCACCGAAATTTATTTGACCTAAAGATTTCGTACGTCCGTGCCCCTTTCTATCTGTTGCTGATGATGTAGTTGAAGAATGTGAAGAAGCATGTTGAGAGTTCCGCCTTTCCATAGGTATTGGTGAGAGCATTTTCAGACTTTATGAATCATCTATACTATCTTTATTTAGATGGTCGTGTTATGTTATATATTTGTAAACATAAACCTGACAAATGGTAAAACTCAAGGAGGTCAAGCTGAAACACAGCCTCCATCTTTCACCTTTTCAAAGTCAGAGTTACGGTTATATACGCGTATGATTTGTGTATATATGTGTATCAACCATGTGGGATCGCGTGGAGGGGTAAAAGAAATATCACGGAACCAAATAAACCATTTCATGAGGCTGATTTTGGCAACTTGTGAAACAGAGACTGATCTCAGCAAACATTTCATGACCTCCACCTTGACATCGATGATGATCCGCAGGAAGTCAGAACTCGACGCGTAAAAGGTATTCAACCGTAAACCTCCTCTGTACAGGTTATCCTTCCTTTACATCTCTTGGCCATATTTGACAGCGTTGATGCAACATCTCTCCTAACTTGGCAGGGAATGTACTTATCAGAATCCCCCAAAACGTTGTGAAAATTCTTTTGTTCTATCGTTTTGAGTTAGTTATCTTTGGTTAACGACGATCAATCAATCTTTGGTGCGTTTTTACGTCATATTGTAAATAATGAGTCATATCTTGCTATACGTGCCTTGTACTCGTTTTGATTTTAGTGACGTTTTGTCGGGATTGGTGTAGCTTTAATTTGTTCTCTCCATGATAAATACAATAGAAAGGAATGACCTTTAGGGGTACCTTGGCTTGACTTAGACCCTAAAATGGAATGACTTTGAATACGCCATTTCATCGTGTATCTGACGTGGAGTACGATATGCAATAGACAACTACAACTGTATCGCCCTTTCATATACACCTGTAAAAGGTATATATACCCCAACTTCAGAAACATTCTTCTTCTCTCTTTCTTTTCTTTTCATCGACAACATACAAACAAACTTATATCTCTTTTTCTTTTTTAACGAATAAATAACGAACAAATAATCAAAATGGGTTACAATACTCCTGATCACGATACTATGGCCAGACTCAGAGATGAGGCTGAAAGTGAGTCGATTCGACCATCACCCACATTTGCCCCTTATACAGCGCTCCTTGTTTTATTCCACAACCACTATCATACATCTTCATTCCCATTGAACTCATAAGCTAACCTTTGTACTCTTTTATAGACAACCACAAAGCTTACTGGGCTGAAAACGGGAACGGTTATCAACCAACTGGAAAATACTTCCCTGGATTTGAATCTGGATGGAACGACGCTGTAGCAGCTTTATCATCAGGTAACGATATTCCAGGTGATGTAGCTGGTTGGGCAAAACAAAGAGCTCAAGAAACTGGTAATGGTGGTGAAAATGATTGGGAATGGGAACATGGTTTCAAAGCTGGTGCTGAAGCCGCTAAACAAGCTGGATCAGATTAAGTCTAATTCGTGAGTGTATCTCTCTCAATACCCCTGATGTATCTATCGATCATTCCTTAGACCATCATCTTCCTTCCATTCTCTTGTAATCATATACACGATCGAATAAAAGCATATGCTAACCTCATTTTCACATCGCCCGTATTGATAGACTCGTCAACGCTATTCATTTCCATTTTTTAATTATCTTAGGGTGGTTTCAGATGGAAACGGTTCAGCAGGTTACGAGCATAAATATGAAAGTACAATGGAAGAAGTCAAAAAGTTATGCATTCAAAGTATTAACTACATAACGTTGCACATCCCCTTAATTTCGGGTTCTCTGAGAGCTAATGTGTACATATACTGATCGTTATGATTGTAACTGTTATGGTTTGCTCACATCCTGCTGAAGTGCTTGCACATAATTCTTTCCAACATGATGTGCTGAATTGATGCCGCCATGTGCACACATATACAATGGTTTGCATTTTGTATTTGATGCTTATAAAATCAGGATCTTCCTTGATGTAGTACTGTTAACTTCTCTCTTATGATAACAATATACTCGCTTTGCACTTCTACAACAACAGTAACTGCTACTACTACTATGACTCCTACCCAATATATTGCGCTACAACAACATTTTCAACTTTCATCATCTCATAAGTCTCCTTGAAATCAACTCCTTCATATACTCTGATTTTTCCAGTACTTTCACTCGATTCCCTGTGGATGTAAATCCTATGCGTGGAAAGGAGTGAAAGCTTTCTTAAATTTCTGTGCATCTTCTTTATCTTCAGCTTCAGATTGTGAACATTCTTTCCAATCAATTCTGTGGTGATATCCTAAAAGACTACCGACTACCGCTCTGCATGCCACCAGTAAAATCAGCATGACTGACCCCTTTCTCATGATCGGATAGACATCGTGTAGCCGATTCACTTGAAAACACATTTGCTGACAAGTAACTCACCTTCCAAATTGTAAATCGAAGTTACCTTTCAACAAATGAACCATTTTCTTACCATTCGGTAATTCAACCTTAAAGTAATTACCTGATGAACCGATTTTCGCTAAAGCTCTTTCAGGTTCTAATTCCCAATCAATACCTTGAGATTCTCCTGCTTTTCGGAAAGCATCTTCAGCTTTTTCAGATGTAATTTCTTTAGGTATAGGTAAAATTTGCACATGTGCATGTCCACCTCTTCCAGACAAGCGACCAACTTCAAATGATAATGGTACTGCGCCATATGATTCATAGCATGATTTCAACGATGATTTGAACCCTTCTAATTCTGATATGATTGACATCGCATCTTCAGCTGGAATTGATAATAACGTCGGATGGTGGGCAATTGGGATGATCTATAATAAGAGTGACCTGTCAGCTAATTCGATTGAGGAAATTTCAAGCAGCCAGCTGACCAAGACATGTCCTCCACCTGGGACTAATGGTTTTTGACCACCTTGAGCGATATGTTTAGGTAATGTAGGTATAAGTTGGCCTTTAGGCAAAGTCACATATGTTTCAGAACCAATAGCGACGATAAGATGTTTGGTAACTTTAGGGTTACTTAAGCAGAACCAACCTGTGAATGGCTTAGTCAGCTGAGGTAGCCGTGAACGGTTTTCGCAGCTCACATTCGGCAGGACCCAATTCCTTCTTTTTGCTCTTTGCTTCCTCTCGCTCAAGCACAACTGGACAATCCTTTATGTAATGAGCATCGGGCATACCACATGCTCGACAAACGTAACCTTGGGGTGGTGGTTTTGGACCTCTAGGTTTATCGTCTTTATGTGGGCAGTCTTTTATGAAATGATCAGGCTAAGTTTGAGGTAAGCTTTCCGTTACGGTATCGCAATTAAAGTACCTACAGATTGACAGATTTTGCATGCATAGCCTGAAGGTGGCTTTGAGTGATCTTTGGCATCTCGAGTAGTTTTTTGAGGGCAATCTTGAATCCAGTGCTATAAGGATGCTGTCAACATCAACTGGTAGACAACATATAATGGGAATTACTCACACCTGGCTGAGCACAGATCTTACATATGTAGCTGTCGGGAGGTGGCCCGCCCTCTGCGTAACCGAGATTCATTGTCAGCTGGCATACAATCATTTAAAGATACAGCTTACCTGTTCGACCCTTTTTAGGCTGTTGACCCCCAAATATATAGTTTTGATCCTCTAAAGCAGATCTCTTTCTTCCGGTTGTTAAAGAGCTGGAAGGGGTAAAAGGCATGATGAACGGATTCGGCGTTACATTGGCTGGTCTTGTCGGTAAAGGTGAAGTTGCGGTTTGAGGAGGGAGGGTAAAAGCGTAGAACCACTATTCATACCGTCAGCTATTGATAAGCCCTGGAATAATTGAGCTAGGTGAAAGATTCACTTACTCTTGCTTTTTTGCCGCCCGATGGAGCTCCACCACCTAAAGCACCTAATTTTACAGCTCTAGTCCATCTTTCATCCTTACCAGTCGGACCAGCCCAACCCCAAGGTTCTCTTTCCCAGAAACCTTCACCGTCACCCCAAAGTAAATATCGTGGCTTAGCTCTTCTGACCACTTCTTCTAAAGGTGGTGCAGGGGTAGACAAAGCTACTTCGGAAGAAGCATATGAAGGTGAAAGTGTAGACAAATGTGGAGGAGGCGAAGAGAATAAAAGTAGATCTAAACCTTGGAATGCGGAAGGTAATGCCGAAGCTTCTTGTTTGGCTGATGCTAAAGAATCAGATGGGTTGGCTGAAACACCTGAGAGTAATGGATGGTTTAATATAGTGGCAATTGAATCTTTCGATATGACTGGTGAGAATTGATCCTGCGAAATGATATTCAGCTAAAGTTCTCTTCCAAGTAACCGTGCAAACGCTAGCTGATACTCACGCCAATACTATCATATCCTTCTTCTGTAAAACTACCTCCCACACATCCTATCTTTAGTCCTTGAGCAGTTGTGAGGACAGTTGATTTACCTATGATCCGCATACTCAGTCAGCTATATCATTTGGATCTAATCAATTGATTAGCTAACCTAAGTAAACAAGGTTGTTGGTAACTTCACCACCAGTTTTGGTGATTTGATCTTTTACTCTTTCTGGTAAATCATATTTTCCTACTGTGAAATATGTAGGTACAGGGACTGCGGATAATCCATATATCATATATAAGCTTCTTCCTTTTCTAATCAATATCAGATGCGATAGCTTACAATTCAAACCATTAATCTCATTCCCATCACTTCCTTCTTTGAACAAATCACCAACCACCACACAAGCGTCAAATGGACCATGTTTAGAATTTATAGCTGCAATTTTCGAAATTAAAGTCGTTAATTCAGATAAAGGTGAACCTATTGAAAGGCTAAAAGGAATGGTGGAATATAATATTTAACATAACATCCGGGTTTTGGGTTGAAGGGATAGACAAGGGAAAAGTTGGATGTTAGCGAAAACGATCTACACATGTTAATTCACCAAGCCGAAAATGAATAATGACGAGAATTACTAACATCTTCAAAGGTTGAGTTTGTTGAGCCATATTGATACCTAGCTCTTGTGTGTGATGTTACAGGTAAGAAAGTAGAAGTAAAACCTAGATAGGGAAAGAAGGAAGAAAGAGGAAAGAGTGAGAGATATTGAACTTTTGAAGCGGAAAGACAAAGTGGAGGAAAGATTACTTGAAACCGCGACCAGCAGTGTGGCTGTGTGGCATATTACCGATTCTTGTCCCACCTACAGCCGGTTGCAACATCTTCACCAGGAGGTTTACAGCGCAGATAACAATTTATGGAGAGTGCATGAAGGTTCAATCAAAGGGTAAAAAGCAAAGATGACCACAGACACTCTTGCCTAGAGGTGCTGTGCCAAGATCACAGCGTTATTCTTAAAACTCTATTTGGTACATCTCAGGTGTACGTTCTACCGGTACAGCAGAGTCCAATACTTGTGAGATGGTATCCGAATGCAGAGCAATACCTGTGAGATTGCTGTTGAAGTAACGACCTGTGTTGATCCACTACCAGTCGGCACAAGAAAGCTTACGACTTGAGAGTTACATAGGCGCAACCTCACTTGCACATGCCAAGAGCCAGACGTTAAAGAGAGAAATCGACACCCTTTTGAGTTTGGAATGGCATAGTAAGGCAAAATGTCATGGAGATTACATATATGGCATTGTTAGTTATAATGGGAATAGTGACAACGCTGTGTTCAGGTGTAGAGGACATGATTCATACCCCGGAACCGCAGTCGTAACAGGCGAGGGTTTCGAATCCCGATGGGTAACGCTGTCATTTTATCAATTACAGCCGTCCTGCTTCCGTTAAATTGGAGCTATGGCCGAGTGGTTAAGGCGCTGTGTTCAGGTGTAGAGAACAGGATTCATACTCCCGAACCGCAGTTTCTCTGATGCGGGGGTTCGAATCCCCCTGGCTTCAGTCTTTTTGTCTTTTGCCAAACCTTTGTTTTAACCCAGGAAGTCTAGAGCGTTATCTGATTTCGTTTCATTGCGTTTAAACAAGCCACAGTTCTGTACATGAAATACTTTTCGACCGTTCCTTGATACATGCACAGTGACGATGCGGCGCGCGCCGCTCTCGCTTTGTGGCGCGTCTTTTATCAACCGTTCCGCCTTTGTGGCTGTAAAGATTGGAGAGACATTTACGTAGTCTCGTGCAAAGCTGGTGATCAGACCTACTTTATTGCAGATGTTTCAGTTGTCGAAAACAAATTGGCCCCATACCGTTTGATCGATGAACCGATAAAGTTCCTCATATCGCTCATCAGATAAACCTTCAATAATCAATGCCATGCGGTTGTATCAAATCTCCGTTTTCTGCTATGTCGAGATGGACAGAAAGTTTTGAATTTCAATCGGTCAAGAATCGGACCATATCCAACGGGAGATACGCTCAGTAAGGGTTTGGTATTTGCAGATATTTTCGCTTAATCTTCGAGACATCCAGTAGTGAGTCTTAATATACGGCAGAAATTCGGGTAAAAGGTCATATTTAAAGTTAATTGCATTCTCCAGAAGTATTTATTCTAAAAGAATTTGTACGAAAAGTGGGAAATAAAGCTATTCAGGTAATTGCTCATCAGTATCTTTTTTCGCGTGTCGTGGTGAGCTTTGATGACTTACAATGAGAGTATAAAGAGATGTTCAGATCTTCAGATGAAATCTACATTTATCTTCTAAGAGCTTTTTCTAAGACTGCAGTGAAGTGAAACGATATCAGTAAATGTCCAGAGAGCAATAGTTGGTAGAAAGCCAACTGATACGTACTAGCATCTTTGGTAATTTCGGAGAAGTCGGTAGCTTGAATTTCGATGTGGATACCTATTATGAAATATATGAGCAATCCCGATTACTCATTAATGCTAATACTGTCTACTCACCTTCAAGTCGTCGTCTAAGAGCATCTTTTGAAGAAGCGAACATCATTTTGTTCTTGACGTTAGCATCATCTGGTGACCTATTTGAGAAAGCAAAATGAGGAGTTAGCATTGGCGCTCAAAGCTATAACTGACTATAGCAAGATTGTAATAAAGGCATATAGGTAATATGGTTGGTCTGATGCTTTTGAAAGGACAAAAAGCCTCTTCCGACCTGATTCTCCCATTCATTCGTTCCCTTTTGCCATCGATCTCACCTGAGATTCTCTTATAGATCTCATCGCGCTCTTAAACCGCCTTGAGGGAATTGATTGCTTCTATCGTCCATTTGTCCAATTTAGCCAAATCTCTCATGTCCACACCTGAATGATGTGATATTCTCTTCTATCTGATATACAGCTCGAATTCTTGATTCAACTAGTATCACCAAATACTCATTGATAGAAATCACTCTTTCCACATAATAATCGTCTAAACCTAACGCATCCTTTCCTTGAGATATACCTGCTGATTCCAAGCAGCCACTTATAGATTGATCCTGTTTTTCACTCTGCTTATTTCCATCCCTCGAGCCTTTCCTTCCATGTTTATCATGAACAACGCGAGAGACGGATAACAGGGATTTATAGACTATGGTGAGAGGTTTAAGGTTGACTTACCAAACGACGAAAACCAATTTATTTCTGATACCTTCACCACCAGGTAAAGTGAATTCATAATCATATACAGCCCATCTACATTCTTTTTCAGGTAATTCACCAACAAAATTATCAAAATCTTTATCTTCTGAAGTTTTCAAAACGATAATTGATTTTTTATCTTCACTTAATCCATATATAACATATGTCATTTTTTTACCGGTTTTTAATTCTTGGAATTTTTCAAGACATTCTTGAGTCTATAAACGATAAATAGAAATAGATGTTAGCTTCTTGTAATATAGTTAAGTTTTTGTGTCTTCAACTCAAGGTTGACAGTTCGGATGATAAAGAAATCTGCTGGTTAGGTTCTTTGAAATTGCGAAGAGGATTCCTTAATGGGTATGAGATACTGTTATAAATTGGGAACGAGCGTTCAATCCATTTCTAAATACCCATACGTCATTCCTTCTAAAACGTTTTCAAATCATCCGTCTGATAATCGTCTAAACAGCTCCATGCTGTATTTTTTCAATTGTGGAAAGCGAAACCAGAAAGCAAGCGAAAACACGTACAGGTTGGACACCGGAAGACTATTGAATAACAAATATATGATCATCAGCTTTAACGTTAATCTCACGAGATATTGCTGGTACTCGAACAGATATAGATCAAACGTTAAACCCACCATTTTGACCGAGGAGTTCTATGTGAATCTAGGAGGGAAAGGTATAGGAGAGAAGGGTGTATGTCAACTATTAATCGTGGAAACAGAGATGAATCAAATGAATATATCTAACGTATTCAACGATAACAGTGAATGTTAGAGCGGTGACGATGGGGGGAAGAGGTCATAAACAAGCAGATAGATAGATAGATATCATCAATACAGCGTGGCGCGAGTTACCCTGATCATCATCGTTACATACAGTATATCGGAATAATCCTCTTGTGGCACTTAAGCGGACTACAAAATACCGGGAGACGATTTGGATGAATGGTAACTTTCATCTATGTGCATGTGTTTCTATCGAAAGAATGAGTTTATGGATGAATGATTATGAACAATGAAGCTGTGATATATACATATATGCTAAGGTTTGAGAGACACAACCAGCGGTTGTTGCTATCTATTCTTACAACCCTCCTCAAGCTCCATCATCAAATCCGTTGGTTCCGTTCAGATTCAGCCTATATATCCAACAAAGAAAGCGCTCTATACTGTATATATAGGCACAATTACTCATTTATATATTCAGATTTACTTTTTGTTGTTTCTTGCTTTGACCAAAGCCCTATAATTTATGCAACAAAGTCTTTCGTTAAGAATGGGTCTTCAGCATATCTAGCATAATCAGGTCGTGCTAAACTGTTGAGGGCTACTTTCACATCTGTCTGTATATCTTCAATTAATGCTTCTACATTATCGTGAAAGGGATGTTCAGGTGATATCAGCATGGATCTATTACTGATATCGATTGATCACTGATAAGGGGATGAACGTGAATCCTCTCCACTATTAGATTAGACTGGGGAATTTTGTGATGAAGAGAGTAGAATGAAGAGTAAGTAAACCTGACTTACCTTTCGAGACGTAATCTAATTCAGGCCTGATATACCCCAACACCAGTACTGACATGTGATGACCATAGAAATCTGCTTTGAACGGATGCATTATGTGAACTTCCTAATAAATGAGAAAATAATAAATTAACTCTTCTTTGTGATCATCCGGGAGGTGATGATGTGGATATAAATCATAAGTACGATAACGAAAATATCGGCAAGTAGACTGAAAAACACAAAGAAGAATACACTTACAGCAGTAATTTTCTCATTTTTGAAATAAGGATTCCAACCTACAGACATGACCATAGGCCAAATTTTTTCATCTTGTTTATTCCATTTTTGTGTATGGTGTTCAGGTGGATATGGAGCAGTGATAGTAGGTATACTTTCCAAAGCTTCTTTCGTTAATTCTTTTTTGTGAAATGGATTTATTTTAGGTTCAATATTTGGTGTTGATGGTCCAGCTGAACTGATAGGAGTGTTTAAAGAAGGATGTATTCTTGCAAATCCATAATATATTCCAGTCATATTTAATTCATTTAATGGATCTAATGATGTATCAGGTAAATTTGCTGTCCAATTCAAGTTTTATCAATACATATATATAGTGATATAGTATGATGAGAATTTTAGATTTCGATTTCGATTAGTCAGCACAGGATTCAACGGATTGTATCTTGACTTACCAGTAGGTATACCTAAGAATCTAGCTCCTCTACCAAAACCTTTCGTTACTGTACCTTCCAACTTCATGGGATAAGGTTGTTCAGGTTGATCAGGACCTACGATCGTTGGTCTACTTTCTCTCGATATAGGTGCCATAGGTGCGTTTGGTGGTGCAGGTGCTGGTGCTTGAGCTGCCATTTTGTATAAAGTTTGCAGATAGATATGGTTATTGGACTATACAGCTGTAGATGATGCTTTTATCTTTTTGACTGATGTAACTTGCTTAAGTGATGAATCTCAGAAGAACGTCAAGGAATGTTAAAAGTTGGATGATAAGCTAAATCGCTAAATCAAGCACGAGCTTATAAGCTTTCAACCCTCACCGCCGGTCTAGCACTCCGGCAATAATGTAATGATATGAGGAGGTGATTTGGCGGTTATCTCCGCTATCATCGTATATATAATAACTATTATATTGTTTTCCCGGATTTACGCGATAGCTAGAAGAAGACAGTGACAAAGGACCGAGAGTAAATCATTGTTACTTCATGTCATAAAGCATGGAAATGGAACAGAAAAGGATGTGCCGCAACAATCAAGCAAGGAAGGCTCAAAGTCATAAGTCAAATCGTCGCCAAGCTGAGTCTTAGAAAGAATGAGAACACCTTTTAGTCAGATAACGATAACGCCGAAGAGGTTGATACGATCAATATATTCTCAAACATCATCTTCATCATTCATTCCTAAACCATTAAATCTATATTCACAATCACCTTTGATCCGATCCCATCCCCAATCTAGGAATACATCCTTTGCTAGCGCATTAGATATTACGAATGAAGAACAAAATGGAAGCTTAAATGATGCTTTGAAACCTGATGATTTCTTATTTTGGCCAAATTTCTTTACGAATGAAGAATGTAAAGTTTTGACTGAAATGGCATTATGGAAATTGGATAGAATCGATACATCTTTGAAAAGACGTAGGAAAGGAAGATTTACCCCGAAATTGGATGATGAGGCAGAGAATACGGATGAAATACAAAAATTGTTCGATAGAGAATATGGATTTGAAGAGGTATGTGTATTTCTATAAAGTATATTGCTCTCGTCGATTATGTTAATTGCTCAAATATGTAAAGCCCCGACTAATATGATTGATCTGGTAGGGTCATTACGATTCAGTAATTCATCAATATAGAGAAACTTTACTATCCTCTCTACCTCCTTCACCTTCATCATCTTTAACTTCTTCTTTAATCAAGCTATATTCATTATTACCTGATTTACCTATCGATAATTTGAAGCAAGAAGAAATACCACCTAAAGGAACTATAACTCATTTACTACACTTATCACCTAAAGGTGAAATCTTGCCTCATGTAGATAATTTACAAGCTTCAGGTAAATTCATTTGCGGAGTTTCTTTAGGTTCAGAAAGGACTTTGAGATTACAAAGTAAAGATAAAGATAAGAAAGAAGGTTGGGATGTAAGGTTGGGGAATGGTAGTGTTTACTTACAGCGGTAAGTGATTGCATGAAAAGGTAAACCGTGTACACCATCTGAGCGGTGATTGGGATATTTATCTGGGCAAAATACTGATCTACCCATTGAATGGTGAATAGCGATTCAATACGATATAACTACGAACATTCGATACTACCATATGACTCGGAAGGATCAGTGTGGGATGGAGAACAATTGAAACCAGGTCATAGAATCAGTATAATGATAAGGGTAAGTTGTATGAGTCTTTAAGTATAGTCAAGTCAATGGTAATCCAGCTTATACTATAATATGATTTGAATAGGATACACCAAAAAGACCCGCTGAATTGTAATAATCTATAAGCATCGACGAATGAAAGAAGGAGAAATATATACCTAGCATTCAAATCGTTATACCATCATTACTGTTTTATGCATACCTTGTTGTTTTTGATTTCGAATTTACGATTATCAACGAAAATGAGCCCAAAAGAATATGCATATAATATACATGAACGATCAAACGATATTCACTATAAATTTTTGTCTTCTAATCTCCATTGTTTTCTCTTCCCTCTTGATATAATTCAACATATTGGAATTCCCACTAAACAATTCGACGTGACCTGACGTTACATATTTGACTAATTCGGTAGAACCATAAAATGCCGTTCTTAGATTACCATTTTTCTCCCTTGAATGTACTGAAAGAAATCTTCCTCAATTTGTGACCAAAAAGATTGTATAAATAGAATAAAATCCTAACATCTTAATGCAGTGTATGATTTAAACAGCCTGTCTCTTTAATTCAGTTAATGCTTTCATGTAATATGCTGTACTTGCTGTCGCTAACAAGCAAACTGTCGCTGGAATTGGCATTCGAGTTTTGATTGTTCGTCTAAGATGATAAGAAGTAAGGAAAGGGATAGAAAGTTTATGTCAGTATTTCATGAAATAGATCATTTACTATATCGGTTAAGTTCATGTTGAATTGATGGTGATGAATCGGAGGTAAAGGTTTCGATCTAACTTACCTGAGTGTAGGTACTACTAAAGCAGCTGACGAGACTAAAACCATCAAAATTGATAATTAGCATATCTCAAAGCCACTGTTATTGATTCCCTTCCTTCACGTATCCGTATTCCATAAGGCTACATTCACTTGCTGGTTTTCGTGATTTGAATCTAGTTCATCTCTATCGTCCTATCTGATGGATACATATACTTATATACCCTCCCTCCTTTTTTTCGCATAAATCAAATGGATGTGAATCACTCACCCACAGCACTTTCATATCCATATTCCATACCATCTCTGATTCTCATTGAGGATAATAACATTGCACTTCCAATTGCGAATGATCCTACTAATGATGGTGTAGAACCGAATTTCGTATAGGCGAAAACACCTCCTAAAAGGGAGAATCCTGATAACTATGAGCAGAGCACATGGATCAGTATTTGATTCTTCCAAATTCGAGAACATTATTTCCACCACAATTATATTCATGACATGGTATACACAGATATTTGACATACTGTTGCTATTGGTTTATGAGACTAGAGAAACCATTCATACAAGTCAGTACGATGTATCATCAAATGATACCACTCAGATAGGCAGCGCTCACCATTGTTTCTATGATGCTTGCAATATTGGCTATTATGTATAAATGTATGAGTGAAGATGTGATGTGTTTTAACATGCATTCAGCATTCCTCATCAATTGATCAAGCATCTATTAGAAAGTCATAATAGTCACAACGTCACCGAGGTAATTTACCGTCATAATCGCTCGTGCAATCACAAGTTCCGGTCCGACGTACAACCGGTTAATTCCTAGAATTCTGGTTATTTGCCACCAGGCTAACCAACCATTTTTAGATCGTTTGGTATGGGATTTTCGTGGCATATGTGCAGATCTTGAGGGGCAATTGGTGGGCTCCATGGGTTAGTTTATCTGATTTAGCCTATTACAAACATTTGCATATTCTTCTCAATTTCATATATGGAACGTAGTATAAAACGCCACTCTGTACATATTCGATGCTCTGTTCTCATACCTTCAAAGACTCTTGAAACCTGCTCATTGTAATTACTTCATTTTTTTCAGCTGAATGCCTAGTCTTAATGCAATAATTGAATAATATCTTTCACCTCTTGAGGAAGATCTGAACTTTCTTCGATACCTAGAGAGGCTTTTAAGAAAACTTCGAGATCCAAAGTCATTTTTCCGTCTTTAGAATACAAACCTTTCGGGATGTATGGTTCTAATTCTTTGAATCGATTCACTAGGTATAATTCCGATTCATCACCTTCACATTGCTCGACAGTTGGAATGAGTGGCGGATCTGACAATTTGGTTAAGGGTGATATGTGATCAGGATCGAGGATCTTGTCTAAGTGATATAAAGTTTGGGATGATTCATCATTCGCCATTCCTGATTCTGATTTTGATTTCTCGATGAAAGGTTTCAATATTTCCAGAACTTCGTCAAGCTTGATTGATCCGGAGAGTGATTTTGCTTTCTTGAGCTGGAAGTGGCGAACTATGCGGGGGGTATACTATGATTTAACAAAGATCAGCTACAATTTTGTGAGAGAATGACTATACGAATTCACCCTGGAAATAGTGTTCCGATATTGAAGCAATTTTTCTGGTGTTGGAGGGGGCACAGCGTAGAGGAGCTATTTGAAATCAGCCTTTTGATAGCATGTTACTTGAGTCGAATGCAAATGATAACCTACTATGTTATGAGCTACATCTTCATAGACTTTGAGCGTTTCCTCGACCATTGAGAACGGGATGGGGACACCCTCGTTGTTGTAAATGATCTTATCCTCAATCGGGTCGATGGATCGTTGAGCGATATCGTAGAGCCATAAGCAGAGATTCTCTATATTAGGATATATCAGTCAGTATACTCTTTTGGGTGAATATCGCGATAATATAGAATGCTGACGAGATACTTACCGACTAAAGTCTCAGCCTTTGCTGATGTTGCTAATGATTCCTCACCATCTTTATTTGCTAAAAATTCAATGTATTCGTCGAAATGTTCAAAGAATCTTTTCAAAGCTTCAGGTTCGAGCTTTGGAATTTGTGATTCCAACTCCTTGATTTCGTCTGCTAATGATGACTTATCATCCGCTGGTTTGGATTGGGATGTTTCCTTATGATTCGTTTCTTGTAAGTGAGCTGGAAGTGGGTTTGAGTTTTGGTTTCTACCTCGACCTGGCATGGTTTGAAGTGGTTCGTCTCAGAGCGGTGAATTGTATGTAAAATGTAATTTCATGAACTGCGATAGTAAAGAACAAAGAGAAATCAAGTTAGTTACGCTACACACTGATTTTAAAGCAAAGGTCCAAGATTTAAAGCAATTAATAGAGATTTATGCGCTTACCAAAGGTATGATAACGAGATATTTGGATTATAAGAGAGCTTAGAAATAAATAAAAAAGAAAAGAACGAAACTGAAAAAATGTTGAGGTATAAACATGATGTTTTACGATTTGATTGATACAGTAGAAATGTAGCACACCGGTTAGAGAGTCCTTTCGAAGTTGATTGGATTTGATGTAATATCAAAGCAAACTTTAGAGCTTCAAGTGTGTATACACACATATATTGTGTATTCGATTTCGAGTTGCACGTTATAACATGACAATATATATTATACAGTGATTACAAAAAGTCCATGAATCATTCCAATCATCACCGTTGTTGATAGATAAGATCCCCCTTCTTGCACCCATACACCTACACCACACCTGTTATTTTCTTTATAGCTCCTAACCATTGTTCTTTCAATTCAGCTGTATCAGCATTATACATATATGTCGTTGCAGCCTAGGAAAAAACGATATCATGTTAGCCAACAGATACTCCTTAAGGTTATACAGTATATACTTACGGTTTGTACAATAAAAGATTTTGAACCTTTTTCTTGAACATCAACAACTTTATTCGATAAACCAGCTGTACCTTGATTGATAGTACTTCCATTTGAATGTGTTGACTGTTGAGTAGCATTTGAAGGTCTTACTACAAACACACATTCACCTTTAACTCTTAAATAATTTCCATTTTCACCATCTCCAGCGGAAGACGATGAAGGTGTATGTTGGTGTATTTGAACGTTAGATAAAGTAGGCGTATCATCTTTCACAGTGATTAACCTTGGGAAATCAGTTAAAATCAAATGTCTTTTCTTGAAAGCTGGCATAAGGAATGAAGGTAAATGTAAATTAGGTGATGAAGTTCTTGCTTGAATTTGAGATGAAAAGACAATTCTCTCGTTTGAAAGTAATAATGAAGACCTATTCAGATGTCATTCATCAGCTTTATGAACTATGAACAATTCTTAATGAACAACGAGGGGACTTACCACTTGGAATCATCCTCATTATTTAGATTCAATCTTCTCATATCGCCATTCACTAATCTTGTAGCAGGAGTTGGTCCAGTAGGTACAGGTGGTGTAGTACCATTGGAAGAAGTTTGACTACCCATCATGATTCTCATTTCATCACTTCTAACACTTGTTCTACTGGTTCTATTCGATCTGATCCCTCCACCAATAGGTGAATTGTTGTTATGACCTAACCGCATAGATTCTAACCAACCTGTTAAAGCTGATCTATTACCACCTGAACTTGAACTTCCATGTGACCATCCTCTAGATTTCTTTTCTTCGCCAGCAGCAAAGTAAGATGGTTTAGGTGGATCCAATTGCTCTGCAATATCTATATGTGGACCTTCAGTAGGTGAATAAATGACTGATTTATCAGGATGATCTACATTTCTAACTGCATGTGCTGCTGCATGTCTATCGAATCTTGGTTCTTTAGAATGATCGATTGGTTCTTCTTCATTAGGTTGTTCAGCTTCTTCTGATTCACCATTACCTTCTTCATCTTGATCGTATTCAAATCCACCATCAGAAACTTCATCATCAAATACAGCCCAAAGATCAGAATCTGGCGCGAGATTTGCAAGAGTTGTTACAGGAGGTGTAAGACCTGTTGAGATTTTTGGTGCTGGGATAGTCCAGATGGTGGTAAAGTCGGTGAGAGCGAAGAACGGATGAGATTTGATATCCTGTATCGAAGGACGTTGAGCGGGGTCGAGATTCAAGACCAATTCGACTAAAGCTTTGGCATCTTCATCGAATCCATCTGGAAACTCCATTTCTCTTTTCAAGATCTTTTGGAATGTAAGGTAATCTGTAGCACCTCGGAAAGGCGGTTTCCCGACTATAAATTGGTAGAGGATACAGCCAAATGCCCAGATGTCTGAACTAGCAGTCGCAGGTTCGTTTCTGAGTACTTCGGGACTGACAAAATCTGCTGAACCAACAAATGATCTTTTCTTTCCATCATCAACTGGTTCTTCTTCTTTGTTCATGAGCTTGGCAGATCCAAAATCAGTGATCTTGATTCGCATACCGTCATCGAGTAAGATGTTCTCAGGTTTGAGATCACGATGTATTACTCCTTTATCATGCATGAATTCGATTGTATCGATCAGCTGGGCAGAGTAATATTTCGTGGATGCTAGATCCAATGAGCCGAACTAGTAGATAGAGGAAATTAGTCAACGCTAATTTCAGATTCAGATTGCGGTGAGCTGACCTTTCGAATAAATGAAGCCAGCTCTCCATTGATAGCCAAATCCAGCACGAAATCTGTGAATGGTGATCAGCATGACGATTACTCTGACGATTTCTGCCAGTCTTCACTCACAAAGCGAAGTACTATCGTTGAAAGTAGAATGTAACCTTATTACACCTGGATGTGCCTGACCCATCTTATTACCGCCTGATTTGACAGATCTTTCAGATGGAGCTAAAGATTGTCGTCTTTTCTTTGGCGTTTGACCTTTATGATCTCGCGAAGTACGAGGTGGGACAGCTTCGTGACCGATTTGAGGACTGCCCTGTATATCTGGTGTAGAATATCCAGTTGATGGTGGTTGAGGATGATCATCTATTCTGGATGTGATTGATGGCGGTGGTGTAGCGTATGCACTGGCCGAAGCAGATGAAGTTTCTTCTTTGACAGGAGAGGGTGGTCTTGATTTAACTATATTCGAAGTTGTGTTTGCATTTTCCTCTACTTCTGGGGCCAAAAGTTCAGTTTGTTCCGGAACCATATCCGGATGTCGTTCTATTGACCTCGATGGTCTTCTATTATTGAAAGTCTTCATTACTGGTGATAACGGTACATTACTGGATAAAGGTGAAGAAGATAATCCACTATCCGTCGTAACGATTGATAATCTGTCTTTATTATTACTAGTTACACCATTTTCTTTTCTAGCTGTACCTGCTGAACTACCTATACTAGCAACAGATTTACGTTTACTAGCTGTATTAGGCGTTGGACCATATCCACCAGAAGACGAACTTGATAATCCTCTTCGATGATCTCTTGCTGTAGTAGGCGAGTTGCTTTGTCTTGGTGTAGACAAACGTACTAAAGCATCCCTTTCAATCATTGCGTATTTGACCTTTTTCTCTTGTACAAGATGGTGTTGGTTGATGATTTTAATGGCATATTTTCGAGGTGGTTTGGCGGATGAAGGTGAATGATTCGTAGAGGATGATGCTGCAGAAGTAGCGGCATATACCTAAGTTTATAGGTCAGTTAGCATTGATCCATAACAACGGTTTCCGTTTCAAGGCCTAGCTTACAGTGCTATAACTGCCCTGACCCAACTCTTCACCTAGTACAAAATCCCTTATGCTAGGTTTCTTGATTTGACCTGAACCAGAATGTGAATGATTGGATACTTGACTCTGCCTCCTCTCTCTATCTCTTTCTGTTGATCCACTTCTACTTCCAACTTGCCAATTTGGACCAGATCCAACACTCAACGTCCTTTGCTTTGCTCCTACTAACGCTGGAGCTCTAGGCGGATCGGTGGGCGATGAGGGAGCAGTCAAATGACCTCCTCGTCCTCTCATTGGAGATAGAGGGTCGGAAGGGGACGATGTTTCTGATCTACGGTATTCATTGTGATCCATTGGATCAAGTGATACTGTTACTCTTAATGGACCAGGGGAGCCTGAGTTTTGTGCGTCAGTGGGGTAATTGGCTGCACGAGGTGTGGTGGGTGATAACGTGCCTAAAGAGCCGGATGTTGAAGGTCTATTTATATGTGTCGAGGGAGGTGAACTTGATGGAGTGGTTATAATATGTTGGGGAGTCATTCTACCTGATCTAGGACCATTTCTACCCCAACCTCTACCACCTACTGAACCTAATTCTGGACCATTATAACCTCTTCTATTTGAAGAATATCCTATATCACTATCTGTACCACTTTCTGCTCTACTGGGCAATTGTGAATGACTTGTTGCAGCTGTAGAAGTTTCTATAGGTGGTGGTCTCATTGGTGCAGCTTGAACTGATGATGTTGAAGATGTTGTAGCTGTTGATCTGGATGATGATGTAGATGCATTTCGATTTAGATGTAAAGAAGGTGATGATAATCTAGGAAATGAAGGATAATTTGTAGGTGGTGTAGGTGGGGATGAAGTAGTAGGAGTATGTATTGGTGAAGGTCTTATTGTTGTTGCCATATTGACGGAATTTATTGGAGTTATACGAAGATTCGTAATATAAAGAATGATTGACTTGATTAACCAATCCTGATGTAAAACCAATTGTGGCGATCAGACAATCAATGGTTTTGCTTCTCGACAACGATGTTGTGTAATAGGTATATATTGATTGAACTCCTTTCAATATATTGCTTCTCTCCTTTAACAATTTTTTCGTGCTTTTCTTTTGTCTGCACGGGATAAGCCGGTATTCAAGGTTGATTCTTTTTTTCTTTACTGTGACGATCAGGTCTATAACAAAGAATTAAGAATAAGATTGGTTTTATATTCGTCAGCTTTTTGTTCTTTTTTTTACTTGTTGTTGAGATAGATTGATTTACCCAAAATAATATGTCTCGGTTGGAAATTATTCCTTTCTTAGCGGTTCCTTTGTGCTTTTTCTTTTGATGGTCAATTGATAAATCGTACCTGCATTAAGATCTTCAAGGTAAAATCTAAAGGTCCAAAATTGAAAGTTAATGTTGGTCGTCAAGTCACAAGTTGAAAGTTTATTGGGCCCAAGAAATAAGGACGGTATTAGGTATTACAGAGTAAATTTTACTACAGAAATTAATGTATCATATTGTATATCGTTTTGTCTTTATTATTTTATTTTAGGTTTCAACTTTTGTTATTATTTGTATGTCACTGGAATGGAGATAGAATGGAATAAAACAATATTATACGTTATTTGTTATGTATTCATCATCATGAACAACATCATTAACTTATTTGGTGGTTTCGTTAGCAAATTGATGGTTATGATGATGCTGTACTAGAATCGCTCCATAATAACTTTGATTTTATTACCTGCGGATCTTCAATGTCACGTGAATATTTACCTAGAGCTATTATAATATAATCGAATCAATGACTCTTCATTATTGAGCTCGGACCGGGGCCTGGACTTTGAGTTTTAGACCAAAACAACAATCAAACAACAAACAAACAATAACCGCATTGATCACCTTTAAGGCACCGGTACCAATCCTTTGTTTGTGTATGCATTCGTCAGAAGTCGTTTCCCTATATATATATGTCCTCATGTATATATATCACAGACGCCTGCAGTCAATTACAAAACATTATTCGTGAAAGCATGTGTGCATGTATTGGTTGTAAAATTGTGCATGGACATGATGATATCGTTATGCGTTCGATCATCGTAGCTGACATTTCTGGCGACAAACTACGATAAACCCCTTGCCCAAAGACCTAGGTTCATTGTTTTGTCGTGTATTTGATGCAATCATTACCCTGACCCATATATCATTCATCATGTTGTATAAATTCACGCCTAATCATCATTCGTTAATTTGATTCTTCCAGTCTGATCCACTAAGCCTTTCGCTTGAGCATAAATTTCTAATCTCTTCAATTGATCTTGATAACCATTCAATAATCTTTGTACCCAACCATTTTCTGGAAAATTCTTATACCATTGATTATGTAAATGTACTGACCAAACTTGACCTACTCTTTCTTCTAATTCTTCTCTTCCACTTTCTTCTTGCCATTTTTTCCCTGCAAATGTATCTGGATCTGAGGAAAATGGATCAGGAAATCTATTATCTGTTCTACAATTTCTTGGATCAGCGAAACACCAAGGTAATACACTAAATGGTTTTAAATGTGATGATAATAATGCTCGATGTAATTTTGAATATAAATGTGATCCCCATGTAAATGTATTTGGTTCTGGAAATGGTGATGTTGCCATTATATGAAATGCTTCACATAAATAAGGTGAATGTTTTTCGAAATGCATAAGTGCTCCATTAAGCGCGTAATATGGTTTGTCTGGAGAAGGCGAGATAAAATGTTAGATAATCCATTTTGTAGATGAAAATTCATTACTTACCATAACAATCCCATTGAGTTACCCATTCTTGATCAGTTAAAGGATGTAAGTCTCTAGTTAATATTTGATCCATATCCAACCAAATACCACCAAAATGCCAAAGTACTAATAATCTAATAGCATCACCGTCCACCCAACCTTTTGCATCAAAGACTGTATCTGTATTTTGATCTTTACTAGAAGGAGATAAAACATCATGTAAATCTGTATTTTTCGTTAAAGATGACATATCAACTTGTTTAATTTCAATATATTCACCCCATTTCTGTAAGAATGGTTTCAAATGTACATTTTCTGATAATGCTGATTTACCGTTTGTCCATAAAATTAATTTTGAATATTCTAACGGCTGTGTAGCTAAAAAGGATAACAAAGTTGTGATTTGTCTTTCATTAAATTGAATCAAATCTGATCTCCAATATGTATGGTAAATCATTGACTCTAAATTCTGATTATTTGATGTTTGTATAGTTGAAGAAAAATCATAACAACTCATACCTCTCTTTAATGATATACCAGGACTCAACATGTTTTTCTTTGGTGATAAATGTTTTGTGATATTATATTCTGATGAAGGATTATTGAAACATCCTTTTAAATTCGATATCGAGTCTATTTCTGATTTAATCCATTTCTTATTGAAAACTGAAAATTCAACCTGAATCTCATAATGTTTTTTCCATATTGATATTCCCCATATCAAACTTCCAATCATTAAAACTAAATATAAGATCAATTTTAAAGGTGAGGTTTTTGATAATTTCTGTTTACTCTGTTGTATATGTGAGCCGGAATGTCCTGTTCCACCACCACCACCGCCAGGCCACCATCTTGTCAACCAAGGTAAAGAAGTTGATATTCTTCTTTTACGATGAACAGGTAACGAGAACGAACTACCTCTATTTCGTTTCTTTATTTTCAATCTTCCCGGATTGGATGAATTCGCCATTATATTTTGATTATTGTTATAATGATCTTCGTCTTCTTCTGTTTCAATTTCAACTTCTGTTTCTCTCCTTCTTGATCTTGCATATGATGTTGATGCATAAGCTGAAGCTGAAGCTGAACTTGTTGATGATCCAGGTTGCTGTGAATAACCGTTAGAAGTGAATATTGGTGAATGGGAAGGATGAGTATGTGAAGAAGTCGAATTAATATCTAAAATCGCTGATCCTGATCCGTTCAGCTGTCTTGAATGATTTAAACCATCAAGAGATACATTGGATCCTACTGTATGTAAGGATGATTTAGTTATTGTTGATCTACGATGGGGTACATTAGGATTTAAAGCTATATCATAAGGTTGTGATGGATAGGTTTGTATAGGTGATGGTAATCGTTCATCACCTGAAGAAAGTGAAGGTCTAGAGTTGGTATTGGTATTCCTACATGAAGCGAAATGATTAAATTTTCTTCCCCTTCATAATAGTGCGTTGATAGAGGTCCGAGCTCGAGATATTCTTACTTACCATTCTGCGCCAGACCACCCTTGTTGACTACTTTCTGCATCTGAAGATGACCGACTGTCATTGACTTGATTTACCAAAGATTTTGCTTTACCTGCTCTCCAGGTACCATTTGGGTCCATCTCTGCGACATGGACGAGGTTGATCTAGCAATTCATCCAGTAATGAACGCTTGACGGGATGTTGACTAGAAATCTTGATTTTTCTGTCATTCAAGCAGAATGAAAGGACTGTGCGTTTGAAACCGTTGAAACTGAATGTACAAAAAGTAAAAGTTATCGCTTTTACATCATCATCGCTACGATATCGTATTACACGTGTTGGTGAGCAGCAGATCCGGATTAAAAAGGAATACGCGTATAAACTAGTCACTGGTTAATTGAACAAGTGCCACATATATACGGTAACCGGTTAATTCCGATTAACGGAGAACATACAGTAGTTAGCGACTCTACGCATGGAATGCGCTCGAGCCCGCCCCTGAATATACGATTGCATCTTCAGTAATGATCCTATGACCTGATGTTTAGTTACCAAGTAAACTAGTACAGCCGAAACCATCACTCATCACCTCGCCCAACCACAACTATCCTTTACTTCCCCCAAACGTTCCTCTTTCTCTTGTTATTTATTATCATTGCCACCTTTTAATAACTTTTTCAAGTAAACATTCTATATCTCATTAATCTTTACTCGTCTACCTTACGCGTAAATCTATCTATGTAAGTCGACCGTATTCAGGTGTACATAGAAACCCACAACTAACGCGTTATCCTTCACTGGTATAGTAAAAATGTCTCAAGCCGTTCCCCCATCATGGAAAGTATGTTATTAATGTCTATGTTCTTCTTATATACATATCTATCTTGAGACACACTCCTGCGTTATCATTCCACCAAATGCAATATCAAACTAATGGTCTTACACTCCCATAGGATCTCGGTAAATCATCTTCCGATCTCCTCCTCAAAGATTACCCAATTCAAGGTACTTCTCTCGAGGTCAAAACCCTCACTCCATCAAACGTAGCTTTCAAAGTTGCCGGTATCAAAGATGATAAATCAGGTGCCATCAACGGTGACATTGAAGGTAAATACGTTGATTTCAAAAACGGTTTAGTTTTCACCCAAGTGAGTATCATGTTTTTCTTGATTCGACTTCCGCTTGAGAAAGGTTAGACTTCAGACGGGGGGATTTTCTGGCATTTAGATCATAGGTCTGCTCTAAGTAGATTAGAACAATCAAATGTTGCATTGCCAATAGAAGAGTGCTCGACAAGTCCTAACAATCAGGCTATTTAGGGGATGTCTAGCTCATAGAGGCAGGATAACCCGACTTAGATTTTATTCATGCTTTCCCCTTCTTACACTCGCAACGAAATTATGGAAACCAATCAAACGTAGTGCTTCATGCTGACTAATCCTCACTTCAGGCTTGGACCACCACCAACCTCCTCAGAACTCAACTTGAGCTCGAGAATCAAATTGCCAAAGGTCTTAAACTCGACCTCGCTACCACCCTTAACCCAGCCAAGGCTTCTAAATCCGCTATCTTAACCGCTATCTACAAGCAACCATCCCTCCACACCAGAGCCACCGTTGACCTTTTCAAAGTGAGTAAATTCTTCTAAACTACAGTTTTTGTCAGACTCTAGCTGATATTTGTTATCAGGGCCCAACCTTCACCGCTGATACCGTAGTTGGCCGAGATGGTTTCCTCGTTGGTGCTGAAGCTTCTTACGATGTCCTCTCCGGTGCTATCACAAGATACGCCGGTGCCGTTGGATTCTCTGCCCCAGAATACGCCATTACCCTCCACGGTCTCGGTAACCTTTCTACCTTTGCTGCTTCATACTACCACAAAGTCTCTAAAGATGTAGAAGCCGGTGCCAAAGCTGTCTACGACACCAAATCTACCACCGGCGGTGTTTCCCTCGAAGTTGGTGCTAAAACCTACCTTGTAAGTCAGAGGTGTTATTAGACATTACCTAAAATGTTATCAAAAGCTAACTCGACTCATTCAGGACAACGCCGCTTTCGTTAAAGCTAAAATCAACAACGCCGGTGTCCTTGCTCTCGGTTACACCCAAGCTCTCCGACCAGGTGTAAAAGCCTCATTCGGTCTTGCTGTTGACACCACCCGACTTAACGAACCTGCTGCTGGTCAAGCCGCCCACAAAGTCGTGAGTTTTAGCTACCTTGTAAATGTCACATGAGTTTAAAGCTCATCAAATCATTCTCACACAGGGTGCTTCATTCACCTTCAACGCCTAAACGGGGTTTCCATATATGAACATAATATAAAAAGGAGGATGTGTGTTAAGAAGTTTAATTCAAAAAGCTACATGGGATATTCTCGAATGCAATTGTTTTAACGGAACTGCTGAAGTAAACCATCCTCGGTGCTGTATTGTCACAGTTCATGGGCTGTACATTTGTGCGAGCATGACTATGTAGTTCAAGTTAAACCAAAAACAGGGTTGATGTTGTAGCAGAGTTGTCTTTAATTAGGACGCGTGTACGAGTATATAGCTGGCATCGAGACTGACAACGGGAGTTTCCCATGCTTTTTCCGAGAGTGGCATTTAATGTTGTCAACTTGAGATTTAGTCGTGACGTCGCCTCATACCGTTGATGAGCATCAACTTGTGTGCAATAATTATGGTATCAACCATTTTGAGCTTTAGACATTCCTTTCCTTTTCTATAATTCTGAAAATTCAAGTTTAAGCATATCTTTAAAAGAAAAGCAGAAAAACAGTAAAACAAAATGTCTGATAGAGGTAGATCAAGAACACCCAAATCATTAACTCCTTCACCTTCAAAATCACGTCAAAATAATAAACCTTTATCACCTTCTCATTCTCGTTCACCATCTCGTTCTAGATCAAGAAGTAGAGGAAGATCATATACTAGAAGTAGAAGTAGATCGCCACCACCAACAAGGAAACAAAATGGAGATGGTGGATTAAGGGTTATAGTCGTTTCGGGATTAAGTAAAAATGTAATGAAAGGTCATTTGGAAGAAATTTTTGGTGAATATGGTAGAATAACAGGTGTTGATTTACCTGTTTTCAAAGTTTGTAAGTATGCTCCACAAAAATCGTTACTGCAATATTCTGGAAATTAAAAATTCTATCTGGGAAGATTACATATGACTGCTTTCAGAAAAAAATAGTTGACATAAAACTCTTTTTTCTAGCCGGATTGAATCGTGGTAAAGCAGCTATAGAATTTGCTCAATCTTCAGATGCTTCTTTAGCTGTCAAAAATATGGATGGAGGTCAATTAGACGGTTCATTCTTATCTATACAAGTGAGCTGTCAACTCTGTCATCGTTTCAATCCACATCACAATTGTCAACTAACATGAATAATAACCTAAAATAGATATCAGAACATCCATTACCCGCACCAAAACCACAATCACCTATAGTGAGAAGAAGACGTTCCATATCTAGATCTAGAAGTAGGTCTCCACCACCTAGACGTAGAAGATCACCATCATATTCAAGAAGTAGGAGTAGATCACCACCTAGAGGAGGAAGAGGTAGTTATAGTAGAAGAAGATCATTATCAAGGTCGAGATCGCCTCCATCAAGAGGATATAGAGGTGGTGGAGCAGGAGATTCTTATAGACCAGGTGGAGGAGGTGGAGGTGGTGGATATGGTGGACGTGGAGGAGGAGGAAGAAATGGTGGATTTAATGGTGGAAGAGGCGGATATGGGGGACCTGGACCACAAAGAAGAGATAGAAGTCCATTAATAGTTAGAAGACCAAATGAAAGAGGTGCACCAAGAAGACCAAGTCCAGAATATGGTAGAGGTGCAAATAGTAGAAGAAGTTTAAGTAGATCAAGAAGTTATTCAAGATCCAGAAGTTTTTCAAGTAGATCAAGGTCAAAGTCAAGATCACCTATAACAAGAAAGAAACGATATACACCAAGTAAAAGTAGAAGTAGAAGTAGATCAAGAAGTATGAGTATAGATTCAAGAAGTAGATCAAGAAGTAGAAGTATGAGAAGTGTCAGTCCAAGGAAATAGTAAATTTCAAATCCATTTACGAATCATTAGTCGATGCTACAGACATGAAGCGAAGGCATTCAGTACATATCGGACACACACTTCATAGTCGTCATAAAATGCCAATCATATGTAGATAGGTAAATAACAAATCGTAAATAAAAAGAGTACCTTGCTACGCATGTATCTCACTCAAATATGCATTGTATCTTATAATTGATTCTTCTACCTCTTCCATATAACTGGATGTTATGCATTTTAAAAGCATTTATATATGTCTAACCAGTCATAGATCACTGTCCATAATAAGCTTGATGATAGGTAAGATGCCGTATTCGGCGAGAGGTCCAAGCTGTAAACAAATAACCGGAACAATCCACAAAACAATTATCATTAAATGCTGGAATGAATGTTGAAATGTTGAATTTTAATCCTTGCTTGATCACACCTGACTATCAAAGACTGGATCACTTCTCTTTTGCTCAAGACATATATAGCACGAGACTGCCGTACCTAGCTGCTTATACTACAAATAGTCAAACAACAAGTCTCGACATCTTGGTCATCAGCTTCCTGGAGTACACTCTTCCATCATTCAACTAGGACATTCACTTGCACCGACTCCGAGGAAACAGAAATATTCATCATGAAAGTACTCAGTGAAGATGATGTTGTAGCTAGAATAAGTAAATTGAAGATTGCAGGTATGTTACTCTTTCAAGATGTTCAGACTAAAGGTCTTCGCTTGACAAGCTGAATCATCTTTGGGAATTGACGTAATATATGTGATCTCATAGAGGCGGACAAGAAAGTCGATCTGATACAATCTTTTGGTCTGGAGATTGAACAAGTGTCAGAGGTGAGTTGACAATCCTTCTCATATTTAACTGAAAATATGTGGTTACACATGTGTTGGTAGTGAATTTGACATTTTCAACTAATCATACCTATCTATCTTCATTTATAGCTACCTTCTTCAACAATCGATCCTTTAATCTTATTATTACCACCATTAATAAGATCATCACATTCATTATTACAAATATCAACTTTAACATCATTCTTACCATTTTTCTTAGAATTAATACCTTTACAACCTACAACACATTTACGTTTAAGTTTATTACAAATATTACCTGCATTATTAGAAAAGTTGAATGATTCAAAAGAACGTATATATAGTGCATCAAGTAATAGTATTTTGATTTTAGGTAAAAAATCTTTTGAATCTGATCCTCCTTCTCCTACGACTACGACTACTACACATACACTTAACGGATCTTCATCTTCATTAGCATCATCATCAAAAGTACAAAATGTATCAGCGGTAAAGGTAAAAGAAAAAGAAACTTTATCACAAATTTTTGAAAGATATCTAAAAGATACATTAAATTCGAAATCTTGGAGATCGAAAGTTGAAATTTTAAAATTAATAATTAAATTGAAATCTGAACTAGGTTCAAAATTTAGTTTAAAAGGTTGGTTAAGTATTTTAGTTGATTTATTAGAAGATTCTGATGGTAATGTAAGAGAACAAGCTAAAGAGGTATGTCTGCCCACCTTTGTTAATCCTTATTTGATCATGTCTCGATTTTCCTCTTGTTCGATATTATACCTTATATGTTCTCCTTAATGACTAACACGATTGAATATCTACTCAGACCGTCGTAGCTTTGTTATCACCTGCTTCAACTCCTGCAGCAGCCAGATCAGAATTAAAGAAACTGTTACTAGCTAGAAATGTTAGAAAGACGATATCCAATGATATCGTCGCTAGAGTCATTGGAGGGGGTGCAGTGGAATCAGGTAGATCAACGCCTGCGATACAATCTTCTGGCGCGGAAACACCTAAAGAAGATCAATACGTGAATGGCAAGCCAAGTGTTACTGCTTCTTCTTCGATACCCAATAGTAGCGGTACTGGCGACGAGGTCGATGTCGTTTACGTGAGTATTAGAAAAACCGAACCGATGAAGTTCAAGAAGCGACTAACCCCTTCTGATTTTGCGTTTTTCGCGAATATAGCTTGCGTCCCCACATGATGTCTCCAATGAACTGGCTGCGATGTTACCGCATTTCGAGGGAAAAGAAACTGAACATAATTGGGCACCTAGGGAGAAAGCTGTAGTTAGGATAAGAGGGATGTTACGTGGTGGCGTGTGGCCAAAATTCAACGAAGCTTTCATACAAGGTCTAAAGAATGGTATATTGGAAGGTGTGTTGAAGACTGTAAGTGCTCTTTTTCGGCGACCATCTACGCCATAGTAATAATGCAATCGGCTGTTCTGGGCACAATCGTCTGTCCATCATATCAATAACGCAGCTGACGAGTGACCCAATTTCAGATTGTCAGTCTTCGAACGACCGTCGCTCAGCAGTCCTGTTATCTGATGAAGGAGCTAGCCGAAACTCTCGGTCCCAGTTTCGATCAATTTGTAGAGCATTTATTACCAATCCTTGCAAAAATGGCGTAAGCCTGTCTTTATTTCTTTCTTGGTGGGTTGTAACCGCTGATCCGACATTCTTCTTCATCCATAGAGGATATACAAAAAAGATAATAGCGGATCGATCCCAAGCTTGCGTTTCTGCTATTATCATACATACTCATGTTCATTCAAGATTGTTCATCGCTCATATCGCTGCGGGTGTATCAGATAAAAACGTTCAAACCCGACATTACTCCACTGGACACCTCAAAACTTTTCTTGATATTCATGGAAATAAATCTAAACATACTATCGAAACTACTCCAGGATTATCAGAACAACTAGAAGGATCAGTTAAAAAATCATTAGCAGATGTTAATCCAGGTGTAAGGGATTTAGCTAGACAAGCATTTTGGAGTTACTATTCAATTTGGAAACAAAAAGCTGAAGCAATTATAAACTCACTTGATGGAATGCAAAGAAAACAATTGGAAAAAGCAAACCCACACGATTCAAATGGCATTGTTGTTCCTCCCACAACTACCAGTAAAGCTGCGCCTCCAGCAAAAAGAGCTACAAGTACAATGTCAGCCTTATTAGCTGAAAAGAGAAAAGCTAAAGCAGCTGAATTAGCTGCAGGTAAGATGGCTCAAGAATCACCAAGAATTGTTTCTGGTCCCGTACCTGGTTCACCAAGTTTACAACAAGGTATACCAAGATCAAACTCATCTGCTTCAGTCTCCGAAAGACTTAGAAGACCTGAATTGTTAGAAGAGGAATCACCTGAACCTTCACCACATGACATTCCTTTACCTTCCACTCCTGGACCAGTTGGAACCTCAACTCCTACACCTGCCCAAAGAGCTGCCTCTCGTCGAAGCGTTCCACCATCATTGGGATCACCTAGAGACCTTTTATCGCAAACAAGAGAAAAATACAATAATCTCAATATGGGTTCACCGTCAAAAGGATCACCCAATCGAGATTCCCCATTGAGACAATCATCAATACCTCGCACACCTCAAAGCATTGGAAGACCACTGCATTCCTCTGCTAATGAAACGGAAACGGGCTTAGGATTACGAACTCCTGCACGAATGGAAAGATCAGTATCTCATGAAGCTGAAGCTGATCTAGGCGATAATGTGGATTGGATAAGTGGAACTCCCCCTCAAGGTATCTCGTTACCACCTGGAAATGGTGTTGTAGATGAAGCAAGAAGAGCTCAAATCGCTCAAGCCGAATCTGCCGCTCAACAGTTGATGGAATATGATGACGATGAAAACACAAACATATCCACATCTACACTCAATAGTCCTGGGAACAATCCGAATGTACCTATAACTCCTATCAGATCTACTACCAATGGCCGACCACACGGAAATGGCATCGGAAGTGCATATAAAACACCGTTAAATGCCAATTCAAGGAAAATTTGGGAAGACTCACCTCGACCTGAAGCTGTTACTCCTCTAATGATGGATAGGCTGAAAGAAAGAAAACATGAGAGAAGTTGGTGGGTCAAAAGACAGGAACGTAAGTGAATTCAGGAGGACTTTAGTAAGCACGTGGGTGCTGATGAGCTATCGCACGATTTAGTGATGGATAAAGCTTCGCCTTTGAAATCAACCACACCATCAACTTCATCGGCAGTCACTGAAGATATACGAGCGTTATCAAGTGGACAACCTTCTTTGAGGAATCTACAAAAGATAGCTCTGTTTTCTACCTCTCATCCTGTACACAATGAAGACGGGTTAGATGGAGAAAGTAGTGCAGAAGAGGAAAAGAAAGTCTGGAGTAATGATGGAACCTTTGAAAAGATATTACAGGGTTTATTGAGGTTCTTAGAACCTGATCAGGTGAGTCTAACCTATCTACTATGCATTTGGCGATAAACTGAGCTTGTTCTTTATGGTATTCACAGAACAAAGAATTACTTGAACAAGGCTTAGTAGTACTTTGGGAAATGGTTCAACATCAATGGGTGTTGTTCGATGGACACGAACAAGAACTGGTAGAGGCTTTGTTCAGGCTTCGAGAGAGTCACGATGCAACGGTAAGTCTCTTTCTTTTAGCTTGTTTATATTGTTTGGCTCATTAAGCTGACACAATATGCCTTACTGTTTACACAGATACTTGAATCGACCAACGCGCTGGTTTCGCTCTTGACTCAAATATCAGATCCTATATACTTCTTGACCTTATTAAGGTCTTCACTCGAACAGTTCCTAAATGAACATCCATCTCCATATTCTACCCAAGAAAACGTACAGGATGGTATGTCCAATTCTGAATCCAATACCAGTAATCATAGTGATAAGGAGAAAAAAGAAAAAGAGAGAATTAGAAATTCAGGATGGTTATTTGGATTAACAAGTTTAGGAATGTGTATATTAAAATTACCTGAACCTGTAATTTTAGTTGAAGGTAATTCATTAGGTAAAATAATTGAACAATCAATAAATAATTCAAATTCCCCAAATTCTTCTTCTTTAATTAGACAATCTTCATATAATTTATTATTATCAATTCAAGTTGTATTAAAAAAATTTCAAAAAACTTTAAGTTTCGTACCTAATTTGAATAAAGGTCAAAAAGATTTATTAGTTTATTATATGGAAAAAAATGGTTTATTAGAACATGATTATAATCATGATTTTATAGAAAACAAAAATAAAAATCAATCTGATGACGACAGTAGTAATAATAATAATAATAATAATGTAGAAGAAGAAAAAGATCAAATTGATAGAGAAAAAATGTTAAAAGAAATGGAAGGTTTAATGGGTAGAGGTATTTTAAGGGAATAAATCAATCATGAAGTATTAATAATCGTTTTATCATTTACATCTTCAGTTTGAATTAGAGTTATGTTTATTTTGTCTGCTATAACTGTTCTTATTTGTATATATTTTGTTAATTATCTCCATTATACATTGTATATATTCATGAATCATCGCATTGTGTACGATAACTGTATTGGATTTGAAGTATAGTTAAGAGATAATATTCCAGAGATAGCATTCACATTATCATCAAGTAGTCACAGAAGCACTAATAGAGGATGCGCACAAAGAACAGGTCGGGAAGAAAAAGGAATGTTTGATGATAGAACGATTACATTAGTAGTGAACGCTCGTAACAGATTGGGGTGTGTAAATATAATTAGGTAATGTATTAAGAAAAGGTTTCACTGTGGAATGAAAAATGGTAATTTGCAACCTCGAGACAAACCCAATTTTTAAAAAAGGGAGATCCGAGTAGTTGTCAAATGCAAGTCCTATCATGTCTTAGGTTAAGAGATTAGATTTCTTGCTTTCAGCCATGAATTAAAGTCCGTTCATATCGTCACAATATAGTAAAGTGGCAAATATGGTAAATCATTCAATATAATATACATTCCGACAAGATAATAGTTTTGACATATAACAAGAAAAAAGAACAACGGAATACTGTTTTTTAGACGATTATTCGAACCATCTAAGCGATATTATCTAAACTATCATAAGATTGTGAAAAAAAAGTGAATAATTAAATAAACTTTGATGATAAATGTACCTCTACAAATCAGTACTCGTACTCTTAGAAAACTTTAGCCAAAATTTTATCTTTGATTGTAACAGGTTGTTCATCTTTCTTCTGTTGATAATAAGCATCCAAAGCATCAAAGAATTCAATGTCTGTAACTAAATCAACTTCTTTAGCTCTATAAAATTTAGTTCTACCAAAGATCTTAAATCCTAAAGCAATACCACCTGATAAAGCGATCTATCGGAATAGAATATGCAAAAGTGTGATCAGCCTCTCTCGTCGAGTTGTCGTAAATTACCCAAAAAAAGAAATATAAACTTACGATACCATAGTTGAAAATGAAAGTGGCTATTGACCAATTTCCTTTTAAGAAAACGGCGTAACCTTGAACGAATAAGAAAAGAGGTGCCCAAAACATTGCCCAATAAGCAGCGTATGGTTGATATTTTGATGGAGTAGGTAAAAATTCTTGTCTATTTATACCTTGAGATTTCATTGCTTTATTAAATCTGACCCAAGTTATTGACATTATAGTCCAATTTAATAATGTTGCTGCTGTTGCGAAAGATAAAATCCAATTTAAAACTTTTGCTGAACCTGAACCTAAAGCTAAATATGCTAAACATGATAATAACATTACAGCAATGACTGATGTATATGGTGTACCTTTTGAATTCACTCTAGCGAAAATCTTTGGTGCTTTTCTATCTAATGCTAAAGCATGTAATGATCTTGATGCGTTAAATGTATATGCTTGTCCACCAGATAAAACACATAATAATAATGCAACGTTGATGATTGAAGGTAAAACTGGAATTTGTAATCGAGTCATTGAAATGACGTATGGTGATTTACCAGCGTATGAATTCGCTTTACCACCTGTAAGACTATTCGTAGGATAGGAATTCATTAGTATTAATGATCACTATCAGGTTGGGCGTACAAACAAACTCACGTTTCATCGTTGTAAGGGATTAAAATACCGACACAAAGACAACCACCGATGAAAAAGATGATTAATCGAGCTAAAAGAGTTTTAAATGCTCTTGGAACTGTCTTTCTTGGATCTTTGGCTTCACCAGCAATCATTGAAATATAATCTGGACCACCAACACAGAAACCAGCGACGTTCACAGCGTTAATGAATGATTCCAATTTAGTGGAAGGACTGTCACCTGCCCATGGTCCAGGGTTTTTCCAATATCGGAAACCGAATCGATCGTGGATCGGATTACCACCAAGCATAACAATGAATGTGTAAATGATCAAACCTGCAGCCATAAAGACTTTACCAAGAGAGAGCCAGACTATTCGATCGTTTTCAAGTCAGTGAAAGCACTTTTTCGTTGTACTGTATTTTTTTTTTACAAAAAATGTCCTACTTACATTCGAATTCACCGAAAAGATCAGCCCTGTAAACGTTGACAGCCAAGTAGAAAATCAATGATACAGTAATCAAAATAGCTGGATTGGCATTGTAACCCCAATATTCGACCAAGGTGTTGATGATCGTAGCCTCAAACATGATGAAAGATGTTTGAGCGAGGAAATGATTCCATCCAGCCATAACACCAAAAGAAGGATCAACCATTCGGCCAGCCAATCGGATGAAAGAACCATCCAATGGTAACAAGGTAACAATTTCCATTTCTACGAAAAGGCTGATCAGCTTCGAGGTACAATTATAAAGATTTGTAAATCTAAATACTTACGACATTGACCGATACCGTACACAACAGTCGACCAGAAAATGAAGGCTGTTCGTTCAGAGTCTGTCAATCAAAGATATCAAAGTTGGAAGACCATGAAATGAACTTACCAATCAGTAATGCTAAAGGTCCTGATAAGACACCGGCACCGATAGCTACGAACAAGGCTGCACCAATAGCACCTGCAATTGATGCAAGTTGAATCTGTCTTGAGTTCAACTTTCGATGATTAACTGAATGAGCAATTTTTGCTTCCAATGAATCGCCATCGTTACTTAATGAGCCAGTTGGGATTGGAGCTTCTTGGAAACCAACCTCTGTTGAGCCGATATAAGCATCGGCTTTACCATCTACTTCATCTATCTTCAAGTGTTCCGACATACTTGATTCGTCGTTATATATATGCAAGTGTAAGAGGATGAATTTGAATGAATGGGATATCTCCTTCTAAGAATGTTGTCTTCACCTTTATATATATATATATATATATATATATATATCTTGACGATAGTTGGTGATTAACTTGATGTTATCAAAGCGTACTTAAGGTACTCTTTGATTCACCTTATCTTTGATTGGGAGAATGTAAGAGGGAGAAAGATGGGGCTCGATTCAAAGTTAAACATATGACCTGGGGAAATTATAGAAATTATAGAAATTTTGGATTCCTTGATATCCTTGTATAGTGTAAAGATAGATTTTCTGGAGTCTAGGGAGTTGTTTATGTTATTCATCAAGGGTAAATTATGTTAATAGATGACGTTGATTTACTATTTTCAGACTCTGGTATCTTGTTCTTCACGATAAAGGATAGAAGGATAACAATGATGAAAACCGAAAGAATCGTAAGAATCGTAAAGATCCTTGGATGTTTCACCTTTATCGTAAAAAGTTAAATGAACATCCGAAAAGGTGGGATCTTCATTCGACGTTTGGGTATTGGTTTTCGGACCGGTCAACTCAGTACTCAGATGACATTGCCGATAGAAACATAAAATGTTAAACGAGCTTCTCTCTAACTCTTCTTTCCCTCTAACCCTCTTACTCATAAAAGAAGATAAAGGAAACAAGTCAGAAGACAAGACACATCCACGGGGCAAAATCATAATGGCTTTTGCGGGTACCCGATAAATTTGATGCGCTTTTTGATCGGAACTCATTTTTGATTCAAGTATTTAGTTCCTATCAATCATCTCGCATCAAATAGCACTATTCTTAATGGCAAAAGGAGTTGTGATCGGAAAATAGACTCCATCAGACCCTGAGCGTGTGTGTGTGTGTGTGTGTGTGTGTGTGTGGATGATTCTCGGTTAGCGGCATTACCGCGACCTTAGAGAGAGAGAGATGATAATAACGTAGGTTTCAATTCATTACCTCCGTAATCTTTGATAAACTGCTATCTTACCCTTGCAGATATGAAAGCTTCCAATAATGAACTAAATATATGAAGACCGATATGAGACCATATGAGTTCAGACGCTGAAAGATAGGAGTGAGGTAGCGTTATAAAAATGAAGTCCTTAGGTCCGAATTTTCTTTATCACTTAGCTCATTGGACCTTATGACCTTATGAGATAAAATCGTCAAGCTGAAAACTCCTGGCGCTAAAATCGGGAATCGGAAGGTAAGCCGTTTAATTTTGGAGTCCAGAATTGATAGGAGTAGGATTAAGAAATGAATTACAATAGGGGGAGTGATGTATAATTCCTGTTAGACGGACAGAGGTTGATAGATAGATGTGTAAGCGTCGTTAACCTTCAACAAAGTTAGTATATACTTAAATCAATAACATAAAAGAATCGATATATCTATCTTCTCGAAATAACAAGTTTTCTTCTCATCATCTAACAGAGTCGAAATCTCCTGTTATATTACTTGTTATTTTTACAAAAAGCTTATACACTATACATCTCTCTTAATTTGATCATTCACAATAACAATCAAAAATGACCGTCTCAACACCACAAAAATTAGTTACAATTGATGCTTCTGAACCAATTGAAAAAATATATGAAATCATTGAAAGAGATGGTGGTGTTATAGTTTCCAATCTATTATCACCTGAATTATTAGCTGAATGTATGGAAGCTATTGAACCACATTTCGCTAGTAGAAAAGAATGGAGATCAACTGTAACTCATGATGAATTAGGTGCAGATTTTTTCCCAGAAGGTTCAAAAAGAGTTTATGCTTTATTATCAAAAATTCCAGATCAATTAACTAAAATTATGAGATTACAAATTTGGCAAGGTATTATGGGTAAATTCTTAAAGTGAGTTGAAACGATTCTTATTAAAACATATATATATATATTCGCAAAACTTCCTATCTACCATCTCCCCGATGATGCGCTAACGATCATCTCCATCATAGCGACGAATATTACTCCTACACCGGTGAAAACCATCTCCCCCAGAAATCAGGTTACATGCTCGCTTCTACTGCCGCTTTAAGATTAGTACCAGGTGCTAAACCTCAACCATTACACAGGGTAAGTCCTTTGATCCTTATCATTATAGCGTAGATAATGGAGAAATAAACTGATCATGATATCTTATAATCTAGGACCAAATCGCTTATATGGTTAGACCTGATCCATCAAATCCATTATTTACACCAATGGTAGGCTGTTTAATTGCAGGATCAAAATGTACTTTTAAAAATGGTGCTACAGCTGTTATTCCAGGATCACATTTATGGGGTCCAGACAGACATCCAAAAAAAGAAGAATGTACATATGCAGAAATGGAACCTGGATCAGCATTATTCTGTTTAGGTTCAACTTATCATGCTGCAGGTGAAAATATTTGTGAACCAACTGATCCAGATGCTTTAAGAACTTTATTCGCTGTTTTCGGTCAAAGAGATTATTATAGACAAGATCAAGAAGAAATTTTATCAACTCCAATTGAAATTGCAAGAAAATTACCTCAAGATATTCTTAAACTTGCTGGTTATCGTAAGTCCTCACAACAATTACTCTCTTACATGTATATGCTCAATAAACTGATTCATTTTTCTTATTTTTCAATTTTCACATGATTTACAGATAAAGCTGTTGGTGGTGTTGGTTATGTAGAAGATCATCAAAGTCCAGTAGAATTCTTAAACACAGAATATGGATTAGGTAAATTCGTTAATTCAGGTGTTAAAGTCGCCCCATAGATTATTTATATTTGATTGTATTTAATTGTTCTTCTGTTTGTATCCGTTTCTTCATATGCATCTTAATTTTGGGATAAAATCGGTTGCAAATCCAGATGAATAGCCCATTCGTTTTTACGATCATCCGTCTTTATTAGCTTTTGTAAGCTATAAGATCAATATCAAAGCCCTTTCTCAGGTGTTTGCCGGGCCAAAGGACATACATGATATCGGACATTGTTCTGTCCATGAATCTGTCGGATTTGCCAACTTCCGGAAGTTGGGTGGGAGAGAACCTGGACTCCTTCTCGCTTATCCCCCCAACTCATATTGACCATTCCTTGCCCTTATTCGTAGGGGCACCCCCGCCAGGCAAGTAAAGCAAAGTACATATCCTTTTATCTTTTCCAGGTACTATCGCAAGTATCAAATCCGGAATTACGTCTTGATAGCGATAAACTCGCCAGTCGAGGAGTGGTAGTTGTCTATCATGTCCTATGTACCGCTTCTCCAGCTGAGTATGACAAGTAATGTGTTAGACCATCATGGCAGAGTGCAGAGTGTAGCAGATCCCTCAAATTGTTAAAATGCATTCTCGCTACACCGCCGGTTACATCGGATCCGTTTGAGTCTTTTACGTAACGTAAACCGGAGTTATGATTTAATAATAACAACAAACTCAATTGAAAGATATCTCATTCGTCTGCACTCCATTCAATGTTCTCCTTCTGATTATCTATTACTTGACTCATCGATAAGAAAGAAACGCGCTCAATATGCTTTGATCGATACCATCAGTCTTATCGGTCAGAATCAACAGAAGACTATACAGCAAAGGGTCCGCTTCGTACCTTAGACATCCACTGTTTCAACGACAAGGACGATAATAAGTTTTGGGAATTCCTAGTATATACGGAGAAAATGCATTGGGAATTTCGATAAAGGGCTTCAAACTTGAACAATCATATTAAATAGATTGGGCAAGGATAGAGGTAGAAGCAATTGCGTATTTAGGACTTAGCTGAACAAGATGGTGTATACAACTGCTTGTGAAAGATGTAGGAAGATGCGGATGAAGTGAGTTGCTCTAAGTTGATACAATTCCCTTGTACTATCATAGTCATACCAATGACTAATTTGTCTCAATTTGGTGATAGATGCGAAAGACCATCAAGGGGACAAGATGAAGGAGAGATATGTCAAAGATGCGCATTAGATGGAGAAACATGTATAACTAAAAAACGTAGAGTTGGTAGACAACCTGGTGTTAAAAATAGAAAGACAAGAGAAGGTAAAATAAAAGGTCAAGGTAGTGGAAGTGGTGGTAGTGGAGGTAGTGGTAGTAGTCAATATTATACACAACAAAGGGAATCAAATTTATCTAGAGATCAAGAAAATTTACCTAATCCATTACAAGTTTTAGCTTCTGAAGCTGTAAGAAGACAAAGTACACCAGAGTGAGTTCTTATTAGGCAGTATCGATTAAAACAATATAATGTAATATAATATAAATTACGAAAAGGAAAAGGGGATTCAAGCTGATTAAAATGAGAATTTTTTAATAGATCGGATATAACGATGACTCCATCGCATCCAATAACATATGATAGAGATAGTGCAAGTATATTAGATAGATTTTCAGATTGGACAACTAAAATTCACGGTATAACTGGTAAAGATGATTTAATGAAAAGGATTGATAGTTTATTATCATCTGATAAAGGTGGTATATCGTTACAAGAAGAGGAACCATCGGTATTTTGCGGAAGGACTGATGTGAGTAATAGCCTACACATAAACATATCAACGTAGAAGAGTACAACTAAACGGAGTGGCTTGATGGTTGTAGATGGCACGTCCTGATGCTGCTCCAGAACACGATGTAATTTCCCTTCAAATGATATCTTTATCTGAAGCACAACGTCTTTTTGATGCGTAAGTGATTCTTGATACTTTAGGTCTATCGTATAAATGATCAAACCTGATTTTTATTTTATTTTTTTATTTTTTTAGATTTATGAATTATCTAACTAACGGATCAATGTATTTTGATCCAAAAATACATTCATTACCATTTATAAGATCTAGAAGTTCTTTTTTATTAGCTGTTATATTATGTACATCATCAACATATACATCATTATGTTCATCAAATTTATTACATTCACAATTAATTAATCATACAAATAAAATGGTTTCTTATATAAGAGAAAATAATTTAAAATCAATTGAAATTGTTCAAGGTTTATTATTATTAGCAAGTTGGATTGAAATTCCACATACTTTATCAAGAGATAAAACTTGGGCATATGTTTCTTATGCTACTGCTTTAGCTGTAGAATTAAGATTAGATTCACCTTTACCTTTTTGCGTTCAAATGGATCCTATATATTCAACGGATATACATGATTTATTAGTTAGAAATGCACATAGAGTTTGTTTGTTGCTTTATATACATGATAGAGTGAGTTGAAACTATCCTGATATCCTGTTTTTTTTTTTTTTGAATTTGCAGCTTATATGTCGTTACTTTACAGAATATGGCAATGGTAGCAGGAAGATATCCCATTTTCCCAGAATCCACTGTAACATCTCAAGCAAACTTGGATAAATGGGGAAAACATGAAGTGAGTAAAAACGGCACCTTAAAACTAGCAGAATGATCTGCTAAAAAGAGTTTCGTAGCGAGCTTGTCGGTATGATGCTCCAATATGTGCTTCAGTATCTTTACGGAAAGTAATCGTAAGCATGAGTTAGAACCGTATAACCAGCTGGGAACAACGCTAACTTCTCTTTACAGACTGAAGTACACCACAAATTGGCTACTCATCGAGGTAAAGACTTTCAAACCAATATGAATGTTATAGAACGTGCAATGTCTGAATGGCGTACAAAATGGGCAGTCGAAATGACAAGTACAACAGAATATGATATAATAGCAAGATTTTCAACGTTAATTTTAGCTTTAACATTATTGAAAAAAGAACATAATGGTGATAAAGATGATATAGAAGCTAGACAAGCATGTGAAAATTTAGCTTTTGAAGTTTGTTGTTTTTCAATCAATAATTATAAATCTTGGACTGGTATTTTGAATTCAGCTACTTTTGAGTAAGTCCTCTGTTTGGTACAAATTGAATTCTTTCATTGTTAGCTAATACCAACGAAAAAGCTAATTTTACTGTTTTTGAATTAAACTCTTGTAGCACAAGTATGGTAGCGTTTTGTGCAATATATACATTACAATCTATCAATCGATCTGATCCTGTACATTTATCTGATTGGTCATTATTTAGATTAGCTACAATACAAGAATTAATTGGTGAATTAGAACAACAAGCTAGTGTAAGACATCATACAGATAAAGAAAATTCAATGAGTGTTGTTGATGCAATGTCAAGACAATTATCAAGAGGTATAAAATTAATTTTAACTAAAAAACAAATATTCAAATTATCTTCTCCATCATCTTCATCATCAGTATCACAACAAGACTTAAATGGACAAGGAAACGAAGGAGAAGCAATCGATAATGATGATAATGATTCAAATACAAATCATCATTCTTATATTTACAATTATGATACTTCTTCTTTACCTTCACAACATCATCACCATCACCATCACCATAGCTTGGATATGGGTTCAAACAGTGGAGGAGGACTGATTATTGGTTCAGATGGTCAAACGATACATGATCCAAGTCCGCAAAACCATCATCATCATGAAATTCATCAACATCATCAACAATTTAATACTATACCTTCAATGACAAATACAAATACTGTCAACAACAGCGGTAATAATCATAATAATGCGATTCATCAAGATCATAGATTTGATGATTTAACTCAATTATTATCATCAAATAATGCTATTCCTTTTATACCTGATTGGAATTTGGAAAGTCTTTTACCTGATGCTGCATTTAATTGGGATCATACGTTAACAACGACAACAACGGATCAGTCTAATCAGAATCAAACAAGTTCGAATAACAACAACAATAATAATATAAACAATGAGAGCAATAATTTATCCTTTTTCGATTTTACACATTAGCCCAAGTTTAGAACATAAGGTTGTACTGTGATGTCCTTCTGAGTACTGTTATGCAAACTATTGTAATGGTAAATGTAACTATGTTGTATGCCTGCGATGTGATGTATGAAAGTAAACAAATCAAAAGGTTGAGATACGTTAACAATCTAAAAGTACATGCAGATAGATACAGGAGAGTTAGAAACACGGAAGAAAGCGAAGGGGTAGGCCAAAGTAAATCCATGTGGAGATGACATGCTCATACATTATCCTCTCATTAACAATAAATAAGCTTGACAAGCGAATCTGATCAGGTAGAAGGTCAGCTCAAAAGTGTTGTAATCAATCGTTCAGTTATCGCATGCCGAATTGCAGCTACCCTACAATTCCATGCAGAGTAGAGCGATTATCATTAATACGATGCCAGCTTATCAGATGAGAGAATGAACGATGCTTGATAAGCGATCCGTAACCTTGACTTATAAAGTGGGAACGGGATGAGCATTTTAAGAGATTTTCAGTCCCACGGCCGTGGAGTATTTCACGTAATTCAATTACAGTTGTATGTAAAAGGTGACGCTTTTTCAATTATGTGCGACAAAACGTAAAAACCGCTCTCAGATGATAGTCGTATACCCTAATTTTGTATCTTCCCTTTATATCTCTTCCGTGTGTTTCGTATGTAAAGCGGTAATCGGGAAATGAAGGGGGGGTCTTGGAAATACGGTAAAGAAGTAAGGATGATCTAGAATTATCCTTTCATTTCCATATCAGGTCTCTAGCTTGCCCCCCTGAAACGATAACAGAGTGAAGATAAAGCGGTGTTGTCCGAACAAGTACCGTAATATATAACCTTTTATTACTTTACCCGAACCAGCAGTAATTATATGAATGTAGAGTGTAGAGTGGAGAGTGGCACCATCAAAACCGATGATTGCGCCACCTCTATAGTATACTTTATCTATTATCACGCTTACGAATGCGGTTATATGGTTGATCATGAACCAGTTGTAACGAGTCGATCACTAATCAATACAACTGACAATATATATATATATCCTTATCTATCCCATTCCTTTTCTTCTTTCCTTTCTTCTTCTCCTCATTATATACATACAATAAATATACACTCAATCGTCGAATATTATCAAATATTCATACACAAAGCTCAACTTGGCTATAATCAACTGTCTTTATTGGCTTTATCAGCTTATCTAGAAATCAATAATAAAGTAACGCACACGACTACATTCATAACCTCCCCAAAGAAACGATCATCAAACGCATTATTCACACAGCATTATCATCACTCAATATACTTTCATTTGATCAACTTGGTTTTTGAAGTGATACCTGGCATCAATTCAGATACATATATAAAGCGTATACAAACTTAATTTAGGATATATTCGCCACCCAACTCATACCTATTTCTACTTGTCTTATCCACTTCTTCTCGATCCATTAAATCAATATGTGAGTTTGGCTTTGATCAATCTCTTGTCATCTTGCTACCACCTTCCTACGCCGTAGCCCTGGTTGCGTCGCTCATTCATCCACTGTTAACTATCATCGTCTATCCTCTCAATTTATCCCGATTTCATCCTGATTCCTTGCCTTCCTTGCTTGCCTTACAGTACTTATCTATTTACAATGCTAACATCATTATTCGTTTTTCACCTTAGGCCAGCTAAAAAGAGATGTCAATTCAAAGTTGTTTACAACATCCCCACCTCACCAACGGAAGAAGGCTCAAAACCCGAAATGACTGCCAACCCAACTCAATGTCCTTCGGCAGCTCAGCGGTTAGTCGGTGATTGCCCTCATTGTACAAAGAGTTTCTGTTCAACGCATAGACAGCCGGAAGCGCATAACTGGTAAGTTCATCTTCGCTTGAACATCGATTGCCCATAATCGTGATCATGGCAGTGTGTCTCATCTTGCTACTCATTCGTTGAGTTATCTGCGATCATATACTGATTCAATTTGGTTGTATCATAGTTCCGGTATGCAAGCTTGTAGAGATGCAGCATTCCAAGCCAATAAAGAACGTTTAGAAAAGGAAAGAACAGTAGCAAGTAAAATTGCTCAAGCATAGTGATAAATCCTCTCATCGTCCGCATGATACCCATCTCACTCGTCTACCCCATTTATAGAGGATAGAATTATGTCTCAAGTATTAGTGTAATAACCCAAGTCCAATTTGTTTGTAAATATGTGAATCAAATATACCTTTTTGTAGAGTAGATAGTCTAAAGAATGAAATCAAATAGCATTGTACATATTCGACTCGGTTCCTTGACAGTTCTAAGAACTTTTTGTGTATACGAACACATGGCTTCGAGCTTACATCGGCAGGCACGATTCGTGCCGAGCGGGGAGGTGAAATAGTAGTATTAGTTACTCTGCCAACATGGAACATATCATTTGTCTCGATGTAAGACGATGTAAGACGATGGGACGGGTATGCATACCGTCTGTTCAAATATACGGATAGCAGTGAATTCGTAGTAAGATTAAGCCCGTCGAGTTGTGGGTTAAAATGTGACGATAAAGTTGAAAGTCGAAACGACATGATGGCGTAAATGACCATAAATAGCGCGACTACGTCATGTCACTCGTATGTATATGCTTCACTCGTATAATAGCTAATGCTTCACCGTATAATCCTTGTTCACTTGTGACATTATAGCCTTCGGTCTTTTCTCAATTCTTATTGTACAGATCGAATTGCTTATTACCTTTATACTGTCTTGGTCTCACTCCAACAGATCATACAGCAGTGTGAGCAGATAACCAAAATGTCATCTGGAAGTCCGAATCCGAATGTGCCGTATAAACCATATACACCAAGAAGGCAACGTTCAGCTCGACCTGATCGACCATTACCTCCTCCACCCCCACCACCAGCAGCCGACGAAGATATCGGTGCAGTCAATGCATTCGATCTAGCGCAGAGGTTCACTTCACCACCTTCACCCCCACCGCCGCCGATGGCATCCCTATCACTGCAAGACGATGAGGATGCACCACCACCGCCTCCTCCAAAAGGTGAACGACAACTTCAATATGGATCTCAAGAACCTAACCAAAGTTCAGCTTCTGGATCTGGAAATATACTTCAAACATCTTCAGCACACTTATTACCATATCATTCAACTTTACCTACATCGTTAGATCCTCCAACGACATTAACACCATTAAGAGCGCATTATTTAAAGAAAACTTTGGTTAATTTACAAGTTAAACATGAATTAAATTTAATTACTGATCCTGTTTTAGGAGCAAATGCTTTAGGATTATTAGGTGATCCATTTATATTACCTGAATCAATTAAATCACAAGTTTTAGAAAGAGTTTCTGAAACTGCTAGAATTCAAGGTACTTTAGTTGGAGATTTACCTTTTTTAAGATTCATGTTTCATCAATTTTTATTACCATTTCCATTTTTATCAAGTGCAACATCAACTTTTTGGTCAGGTAAAGTACAACCTTTTTTATCTTCTTTTTTATCAACTACAGGTATATCAAATTCTGCAAATTCAAGTTTAAGTTTACAAGAAAAACAAGTAATGGAAAGTTTATTAACTAAAGAAGAAAAAAAAGAAATTTTAGAAAAAAAAAAATTATGGTCAAAAATTGAAAAACATTTATCATTAATGTTTGGTGTTGGAATTAAATTAATTTCAGGTGAAGAAGTTGTAAGAATTGGTCAAAGTGAATTAAAAAGATTAGAAGAATTACAGGTTGAAAGAAGAAAGAAATGGTTAGAAAAACATCCACCACAACAGAATCCACAAGGTTTCGATCCTTCTCAAGGTTTCGAAGTTAATGTTATTGGTGTTAGAGTTGTCGTAGAAAAAGGTAGAGTCAGAAGTAGATCACATGAGGTGAGTTATAGAATCAGCTCATCTTTTTAAAACTTAGGGATAGCTAACATACGTTATATCATAGGGATTCATAATAAGAACAAGACGTAATGGTGTATCAGACGTTTTCGTGTCAAGGCGATACGGCGATTTCAAAAGGCTAGCAGATGAGGTAAGTCTGATCGCAAATGTAAAATTTCACTGAGCTGTGTTTGATTAACGAACATCCTTTGTCTCATTCAGCTACGATTAGCGTTCCCAGATTATCCAATTCCACCACCTCCACCAAAAGACAAATCTGTAACGACGGCTGCTGTAGCTCCACCACCTTCGACTGGATATAGTGCTTATAACCCATTACGAATGATATACGGGTCGGGGGAAAGTACTCCAAGCGGACAATCAACACCTCAATCATCATCAAATCCACCTGATTCACCTACAACAGGAGGTACAACACCATTATCACGTGAAAAAAATCGACTTACACTTAGAGCTTATTTAAATTCTATACTGGCATTACCATTTATAATCAATTCACCTGTTTTAAGATCTTTCCTATTATCTGCTCCAACGACTTTGACACCACCTGAAGCTGTAGATTGTCAAAGACGTCTAGAAGCTGATGCAGTAAGAGAAGAAGGTAGAAGAAGGTTTAAATTGGAAGCTGAAAAGAGAATCGAAGCTTTACGTGAAGGTTTAGCTCAATTTAAAGGTGATGTTTTAAGTAAAGAAGGTGGTCTTAAAAACGTTTTTGAAGTTGTTAGAAGGGTTGAAAGAGTTGAAGATCTACCTAGAGCAGAAGCAAGTGTTTTGGAATGGGGAAGAATATCGTATGTGGTGTTATTTCATATCTCAATAAGGCTAGGGTATTAGCTAACAATAAAGTTTGGATTCATAGCCTCGCTGCTACTATTTTCCAGCTATTCGTAGCGTCTGATACTGCTTCTGACACTCTTACTCAGCTAAAGAGATTGCATGGATTAATGCCTTATTTCGTATTGAAAGGTATTTTGAAAATTTCAAACCCAATGGCGATGATCAGAGGTTAGTCTAATTTCTTGCTCATTGAGTCAAATAGTTCTGACCGAATACTATGCTTCCGTCGTTATAGGTGTTCTCGATCTTTTCCTTGCTCGACCATTTGGCGGTCAATCGCTTTTACAACGAATGTTCTCATCGTCTCTTACTGAAGATGTCCGATTATTACAAGAAGACATTGAAGCTGTACAGGAGAAAATCGATGATCCTGTTTTATGTCAGAAGATTGAACAATATGCAAGTGCACCATTCGAGATTCAAGAATTGTACAGGAAGGATGCTGGTGTGTTTATAGTCCAAATCGCAGACCGTCAAAGGCTGCAGGCTGCAGGCCTTAGAAAGTACGATGCTGATTGTGTGATTTCTCGTTTCTAGCCCAAGAAGGAATAGATCTGCTGGTAACGATATTGAGATCACCTGATATGCCTTCGTTATCAAGACCGCAATTCCAAAAAGTTGCTAAAGCTACTAGATCATACCATGAATATAAAGCTGCTCAAGCTGAATTAGACGATTCAGATGATGATCTAGGACCGGATTCTGAAGATGCTTGGTTATATGAGGATTTGAATGTATTGCTCAAATTATGTATACGAAAAAGGGAGAAGGAAGGTTTACTAGCCTTGATCTTCGAGGTAAGCTACATGCATCCTACACGTTGCGAAAGGTTGAGAAACTTACACTCATCGACTCTGTTGGTTGTTCATAGGGTGTCACTGCCGAACTACTCAAAGATATCATTACCATTTTCTATGCTCCATTAGCTCAGGTATATAAAGCTGCTAGTATCGCGGATTCTCTGGGTGATTTGCAAGCGTTCATCAACGATATGATACGTACTGTAGAACAGGTTGAAGAATGTGAGTTCCATCCATTGGATATCCCACACAATGGAATTATTTAGCTGATATATTCCCAATTGCCTTTTATACTTGTAGTATCGCAAGAAGATCCTCAACGTACTGTTCAAACATTTATTGATTTAGTTCAAAGACATGAACAATCATTTTACTCATTTGTACATAATGTACACTCAAAAGGACAAGGATTGTTTGACTCATTAATGGGATGGATAGAATTATTCTTAAATTACGCTAGAGAAGGATTACCTCAACCGATAGATTTAGAAATTATATTACCTGCATCAGAAGAAGAACGTAAATTAGTGATGAAAGAGGTTGATTCAGTAGCAGAATATCACTACAAGTTGAAAGTTGCACATGAGGAAAAAATCAGAAGAAGATTTACGTCAGCAGCCAACACAAATAATCAAGGAGGTGGAATAGGAGAAGGTATTGATGAAGAAGCTGCTTTATTAGATAGCGTAATGCAATCTCTCAGTATAGGTGAAACTGCCGTTGCTGAAGGTGGTGAGATAAATGATGAAGAATCTGAAGAAGAAGACGATGAATATGATAGACAAGAAGAAGAAGAAGATCTAGATGAACACAATCAAACTCTAAGAGATTTAGATGAAAGTGAAATGCAAGAATTAGCTGAAAGGAATTTACAGATACCTAATGATTTCACTAACTCTGAGCCATCTTCATCAAGAAGAGGATCAGGATCAAGAAAATCAATTGAAAAAATAAGAAATTCATTAGATTTTAAAAATAGAAAATCTTCAACTTCATCACCTGATCCTCCTACTACTAGTACTTCTACTACTACTGAATCTCATACACATATTCATAAAAGAGATCCAACAAATGAACCTGGTAGACCATCTAGAATAAATCATCATGGTGAATCCAATGATCATTCACATTCACAATCACAATCACATAATAATAAGAAAAATCATAAGAGGAAAAGAAGAATAAATGATACTTCAAAAATAATCCAACCTGAAACTAAAGCCATAGAACAATTAAGACCACTTTTCGTTGAAGTTGTAAGTTTACAGTCAACTCTAAAATCCCTTTACTTCCTTTAAAAATGCAAAAATACATCAGTTTTGAAAAAGGATTTCTTTGGAAGGCTGAACGTTCAAGGCTAATATATATATCTGCTTGCTCAATTCATATAGCTTCGACCAAACTTACGTGTAAGACAACCTGTAAAATAGTTCCTTTTCTCAATCTCTGAATTTATGCCATTGTAGCATCAAGGAAATATGCACTAGATTTTGATTGATCTGCTCGTTACTACTATCTGCTATGTTCCGAAGTGATTCTTAAACATGGTTGCATCAAAAATGATCATCATATATTATAGTGTATTAAATTCTACAATCAGGAACAGAAAAGAGTACTCGTACGGTATATACAAAGATGGTATTTACAAAGATACCGGGAACACATATATAAAATACTTATACAACATTGCGCTTTAACAGGTGGATGTCATATTTTTTGATTCACTCATTAGGCGAATTTATTACCTTTACTCAATAAAACACTACCACTACCACTTGCACTACCACCAAGAGTATTATTGTTTGTACTTGATCTATATGGATGTGGATGTGGAACAGGTGCAGGTCTATTCAAACTACCACTTCTTGATAAACCATTGTTTTGAGGTCTTATAACTGATACACCGGCTGCGCCTCCACCAACTCTTCTTGTATGTTGCGATTCTTCTTGAACGTATGATGCATATGATTCTAATGTTCTTTTCCTACTTTGATCCTGATGAAATGAATCGAAATACATGGAATCAGCAATTCATTCTCATATGAACTTATTATCTGTTATTTTAGCAAGCAAGCTGGATTTTGGATACTCACCTGTCCATTATTAGGATTAATAATAGTAGAATTCCTAACTGATTTAGAAATTGAGAATCCTTCTTCAAGCATATTCCGATTTTCATCCTCGTCTTCATCAGCATCAACGAATGTATCTCTTCTTTTCTTTAATGCATTGGCACGAGAAGCATAGTCGATACCATCTTCATCCATATCTTCAATAACAAGTTCATCACCGGTTTTCTGTGACAACAATAATAACGGTATTAGCCTTTTGACTACTGCTTTTCTCAACAAGATCACATTGGTTTATAGAGGGAGCTAAGAGTGAATAGGCATTAAAAACTTACACCACGATTCAATTGAGCACGTTGTCTTAACATATCTTGAATTTCTCTATATGATTTTTTAGGTTCAATATGAATACTTTCTTCTCCATCTTCTTGTTGTTCTGGTTCCTCATTCGTAATGTAATTATCAAAGAATGGGGTCTCATCAATTTCATCATCTTCAGATTCTAAATCTTTTTCATATATTTGACGGAAAACATTCGCTTCTCCTTCTACTCATTTGTTTAAACAAAACAACCAATTAGTAAAGAAAAAATCAAGTAGCCTTTATATCTGAATCTCATGAGAATGAATTGATTTTTGGGAGGTATTTCGTGGGAAAATTGAATGAATACTTACCGAGTTTAGACAATCCATCTTCTTTACCTAATTGTCGAGCTCTTTTTTGTTTTTTACTATACTTTCTCTTATTTCCATCATCATCAGAAGATAATTCATCATCTTCTAAGAAATCTTTCCCACGTTTTTTATTCCTATATTTACCTTCTGTTATTTTTCTAGCTTCAGCTTCTCTTCTCGCATCATCTGCAAGTTGGATTTCTCTATAACCAATGGAAATAAACCATACATCAGTACAAGCAATTCTCGATTGATCAGAAGATACGCCAAGTCAAAGACAAAGCTTACCTATTCTTTTCAGCAGCCATCTCATCTTGTTTTCGTCTTTCTTCATCATCAATCAATTGATCATCGACTAAGCCTTCGACAAAACCATCATTATCTGCATCATCTTCATCATCTTCATTTTCATCTTCATTTTGGCCCTTTCTTCCCCATCCATCATCATCTTCACTTTCTTCAGCTTGTTCATCAACCATTTTACTCTTGACCTTTGGTCTTGGTTCAGGTCTAGAAGCTGCTTTCATCATTTTATCAAAAACATTTCTCTGTTGTACAGGTTGCGTAGGTGATAATGGTAGACTGATTCCGTCTTCCTCTGAAGCAGATTCTCTTCTACGAAGTCTAGCGAATGACTCTCTTGATTCATCTTCATCTCCTTGAGTTTGAGTTGGTGAACCCAAATTATCCGTAGATTCCCTTCGGCCTGTTAGAGGTGAGATTGTACTGCCCATTTGAGTTTGGGTTTGGGTTTTACCAAAAGGTGTATTACCTGCTACCATTGACATATCAGATAATCCACCTAGTTGTCTTCGAGTATCAGATACTTGTGTGTCCTCATCGTATTCCATCGGAGGTAATGAAGCTGGTTTGGTTTGAGTGAATAATCTAAATGATCATTGTCAGCTGATAAATTGCCTGTCCAGTCAGGAATAAAGTCAAACATACCCTCTTTCATTCATATATTGCTTTTTAGGTTTATCCATCTCTTGCATTCTTTCCATGGCTGCTTCCTCCAATTCTGCTGCAATCAGATTATTATCTCTTTCCCTTTGAGTTTTAGAAATTTCAATTCCAGGTAACATAGCATCAACATGTAAGAATCCAGCTGGTTCAGCTCGTAAAGCGGCAAAAGCATCCTATTATACATAAATTCCTTCAGCTTTTTTCCGCAATACCGTTAGTTCTTCACTCACCTGTTCACCGTTTTGAGTGGCAGCTTGGGTCGCACCGAATAATTGTGAAAATCCTTGACTTCCACTAGCTTCGCCAAACCCACCTAAATCGAAT